>NC_036856.1:33119457-33149875 GCF_002910315.2 Salvelinus sp. IW2-2015 | reverse complement strand
ATGTGAGAGAGTGGTGAGAGAGACAAGTGTATGTGAGAGAGACAAGTGTATGTGAGAGAGAGAGGTGTATGTGAGAGAGAGAGGTGTATGTGAGAGAGAGAGGTGTATGTGAGAGAGAGAGAGGTGAGAGAGAGAAAGGTGAGAGAGTGGGGTTGAGGAGAAGCGAGCAGGTGGGAGTGAGGAGAGCGACAGAGTACAGTATTGATTTGGGGCAGTTCATTCTGTGCTGTCCCTGGTGAGTTGCTCTGGGGGAAATAGCTAGTTTGTCTCCTGTCACTGTGGCTTCACACTTAAAGAGAAACAAAGGGAGGTGTGACAAAGCCACTTGTCTCCATAGAAGAGAGCTTCAACATCACAGGGTTCCTGGGAAGTCACTGGGGAGATAGATGGAGAGGAGTGGCTGTGTAGTTGTGGAGAAGGTTCTATTGATCATTGGTCGTTTACTGTCCCTCGTTCCCTGGTGAATTGCACTGTGGGAAGTGGTTCATTTGTCTCCTGGTCAGGGGGCTTAGACACAGTGTGTGTGTGTTTAGGTACACGTTTATGTGCGTATGTGTGTGTGTGGTCATTTGTCTCCTGTCCTGGGTCAGCCTCGGCTGTTAAATGCTTCGCTCTATCTCTGTGGTGACACTGATGTCATTGATCCCACTGTCCAATGACAGTAATGCTGGACTGATTGGACTGTAGGCCTCATTGACATGATATATAGATTCTTTACTAAAGACATTGTATAGGTAGAACAGAGCAGCTATGAAAGAATGATGAAGCACTGTACTGTTTGATCTAGGATGCCAACCTGAACAAAGATGTTATGGATAGAGGAGAGGCGTGGGTAGGGTGTGAATCCATGACGCCTATTATGGAGGAGCTTTGGATTTGATGTTACTCTGCTCCTTATAGGAGCCCAAGGCCTGGGAATGTTCACAGTACCCCGTAGACCAGTCCTGGGAATGTTCACAGTACCCCGTAGACCAGTCCTGGGAATGTTCACAGTACCCGTAGACCAGTACCTGGGAATGTTCAGCAAGTACCCGTAGACGCAGTCCTGGAATGTTACAGTACCTTCCGTAGACCAGTCTGGGAATGTTTCAGTACCGTAGCCAGTCCTGGGATGTTCAAAGTACCCCGTAGACGTCATGGGAATGTTCCAGTACCCGTAACAGTGGGAATGTTCACAGTACCGTTAGACCAGTCTGGGAATGTTCACAGTACCGTCTAGACCAGTCCTGGGAATGTTCACAGTACCCGTAGACCATCCTGGGAATGTTACAGTACCCCGTAGACCAGTCCTGGGAATGTCTCACAGTACCCCTGTAGACAAGTCTGGGAATGTTTCACAAGTACCCCGTAGACCAGTTGGATCACGTCCGTAACAGTCTTGGGAATGTTCACAGTTACCCGTAACCAGTCCTGGAATGTTCACAGTACCCGTAGACCAGTCCTTGGGAATGTTCACAGTACCCGTAGACCAGTCCTGGAATGTTCACAGTACCCCGTAGACCGTCCTGGGATGTTCACAGTACCCGTAGACCAGTCCTGGGAATGTTCACTATTACCGTAGAAGTCCTGGGAATGTTCACAGTACCGCTAGACCAGTCTTGGGAATGTTCACAGTACCCGTAGACCAGTCCTGGAATGTCACAGTACCCGTAGACCAGTCCTGGGAATGTTCACAGTACCCCGTAGACCAGTCCTGGGAATGTTTCACAAGTACCCGTAACCAGTCTTGGGAATGTTCACAGTACCCGTAGACAGTCCTGGGAATGTTCACAGTACCGTAGACCAGTCCTGGGAATGTTCCACAGTACCGCGTAGACCAGTCCTGGATGTTCACTACCCGTAGACCAGTCTGGATGTTACAGTACCCCGTAGACCAGTCCTGGAATGTTCACAGTACCCCGTAGACCAGTCCTGGAATGTTCACAGTACCCGTAGACCAGTCCTGGAATGTTCACAGTACCGTAGACCAGTCCTGGGAATGTTCACAGTACCCGTAGAACCAGTCCTGGGAATGTTCACAGTACCCCGTAGACCAGTCTTGGAAATGTTCACAGTACCCCGTAGACCAGTCCTGGGAATGTTCACAGTACCCCGTAGACAGTCTGGGAATGTTCACAGTACCCGTAGACCAGTCCTTGGAATGTTCACAGTACCCCGTAGACCAGTCCTGGAATGTTCACAGTACCCCGTTAGCCAGTTTGGGAATGTTCACAGTACCCCGTAGACCAGTCCTGGGAATGTTCACAGTACCCGTAGACCAGTCCTTGGGAATGTTCACAGTCCGTAGACCAGTCCTGGGAATGGTTCACAGTACGTCCGTAGACCAGTCTGGGATGTTCACAGTACCCCGTAGACCAGTCTGGGAATGTTCACAGTACCTCGTGACCAGTCTGGGATGTTCACAGTACCCCCGTAGACAGTCTGGGATGTCACAGTACCCGTAGACCAGTCCTGGGAATGTTCACAGTACCCCGTAGACCAGTCCTGGGAATGTTTATGTGCTAGTTTTAGTTAACATGACCGCAAATTCTAGGTGACACTTATGCACGAAACCGATATGGAGACTAGACACTATACTAGCAAGTTAAAGGGTGACATATACATACACACACACACTGTGAGGGCAGGCCAGTGTGTGTGTCAGTAGTGTTATCCAAGCTGTGGTTATGTAAGTAGCTAGGGGCCTCTGGGAGCTGTATTACATGGCCAGTTTGGCCCCTGACTGACTAGCTGTTTACAAGACAACCTCAGCCTCCTACTGAGAAACACCTGTTTGTGAATATGACAGTCACAAGACGGGGACTTCAAATAGGCCTATGGAACGTCAAGGGAACTGTAGTCTACTGTTCAGATGGGTTAAATGGAAACTGAAATCTGGAGTCTGACTGTAGGTCTATAACCTCTCACATAGCCTTACTATTAACTCCTGCAGAACTAAGAATTTCTTGCAGTAAAATTATACAGCAAATGTAGGCAATTTATTTAATGGAGAAATATGATTTCTTTCATCATCTTGAGAGTGTGAATGTGCAGTTAGATAGTGTCTGTAGAGGTGCTATCTTTATCAGCCTCATAAAAGCTGATAGTATTTCAACCACATAAAATATGCATCCAAGTCGAACTGAAATCTTATCAGAAACGTGTTGGGTCGTTGTCACAGCTTTCTATTTCCTTACAACCGGTCAAACTGATGTCATTTGGACATTTTGCACAGGAAATGTTTCCCGTTTGGACACTCATCAGGGGCCGCTAAGATGCTTCTGGATGCTAGTTTGTGTATTTGATATTGGCCCAGCTGCATGGATATGTGGGAGCCTCAAATTGAATTTTGTATAAATTCAATTTGTGTCCATGCATGTGTGTACTTGTGTGTTTGCATAATTTGTGATTGTGTGTTTGTTTCTACATCAAGGCCATCTTAATGTACTCCTTTCTCTCCTATCTCAAAAAGTTCTTGCGACTGGTCTATTTTAGAGATGGTTGCACCCCTCTACTATCCTTACCCTCCCTCCTCCGGCTAGACTTTCAGGGCATTCTTGGCTTAACGAGTTTGTACATATTAATGACCAACTTGCAGTGCTGCCTCTCCAGTTACCATAACGACAGGGGCCCGCTGCCCGGTTCTCACACACACACTCTCGCTCTCGCCATTCTGACATTCTACTCTGTCCATTGGTTGATTATAGTTGAACAGTTATAACCCTGTCAGTCTCATGTAGTCACTTTTCAGAAGTAGGCTGGTCTTATCTGAACTGTACCATTGCAGTGCGTGTACATGTGTTACTAGACTTGGGTATACCAGAAGTCCTCACAAGAATAATAAACCAACTAAAATTCAGAGAAGTGAGGACATTTTGACAGTCCTCATTTGTAAAAAGGCTATTTTAGGTGTTATGGTTAAGGTTAGGTTTAGGGTTAGTGGTTAGGGAAAATAGGATTTTGAATGGGAATAAATTCTTGGTCCCCAAAAAGTCCCTACAAGCATAGTAAGACATAGATGTGTGTGTGTGGCCTCACCCTATAGCTCTGAATTGTCTGAGCTTATCTTGGTGTACAGTATTTTCTCGTTGTACGGTCATTTCTGTGACTTTGGAAGACCTTTTCCATCATGTGTGTAGGTGCGCCCGTGTGTGCCAGCGGTTGAGCAGTGGTGCCCGTGCGACCAGAGCAGATGCCCGCTCCTTCCAGGGCTGCTCAGCAGATTAGAAGGTCCGGTGCCAGTCCAGCCCTGCCCAGAGGGACCAATTAGAACACAGCAGCTGCACACACACACACTGCCGGGGAGAGAGGCAGAGAGGAAAGGAAGGGGGAAGAGAGGGAAGAGGAGGGATAGAAGGTTAGAGACTAACTTGGAGAAAGGGGAGATAGAAATGTAGTGTTAGAAGGAGAAGAAGGGGGCGGGATGATGGAGGGAGTGAAGAAATAGATGAATGAATAGAGCGCTGGAGATGAGTGACTGAAAGAGAAAAAGGTGTAAAGTGTGTGGAGGGAGAGAGAGAGAAGGGGGGATGAGTGTTAATTTGGAGGCTTGCGTCTTCGGAGCACCTGCTTGACTTCAAAAGGGCTGGGAAGGAGAGAGCGGCAGCCCCCTCTCCCCTCTGCCCTCACCAAATTAGCACCCTGATTGACTGGGCTAGAGAGGCCTCACTGTCACGAGGCCTCCTATCCCCTTCCTAAACTCCCTGACCACTCACCCCTGACCTCTGGAAATGTAGCCCACTCTGTGTAGCTTTGGTCCGTACTGCTACTACATTAACCTTTAGGCTAACCGCTAAAGTGAGTGGTCAGGCAGTAGTTCATTAGCCTACGGGCATCTGGGCATCTGTCGGAAAGTTAGATGTTTTATTTAGTCATGTGCACAGGGTCCCAGATGTAGTTGCAGTGCACAGTGAAATCCTTAGGCTCTGAGCTCCAACAGTGCAGGTGTGAAAAACAATATAAAAAWATATATATACATGGTCACAGCTAGGGTCACGTCCAGCGCCGGAGGTTATTCTCCTGGAGCAAAACGTTACACTATATATGCAAAAGTATGTGGACACTCCTTCAAATTAGTGGATTCGGTTATTTCAGCCACACCCGTTGCTGACAGGTGTATAAAATCAAGCACACAGCCATGCAATCTCCATAGACAAACATTGGCAGTAGTATTGCCTTACTGAAGAGCTCAGTGACATTCAACGTGGCACCGTCAAGAACTGTTCGTCTGGAGCTTCATGAAATGGGTTTCTATGGCCGAGCAGCCGCACACAAGCCTAAGATCACCATGTGCAATGCCAAGCGTCGGTTGGAGTGGTGTAAAACTCTGGGTTTGGTGGATGCCAGGAGAACGCTACCTGCCCCAGTTCATAGTGCCAACTGTAAAGCTTGGTTATGAAGAAAATGGTCTGGGGCTGTTTTTCTTGGTTCGGGCTAGGCCCCTTAGTTCCAGTGAAGGGAAGTCTTAACGCTACAGCATACAATGACATTCATGACAATGCCCCCGTGCACAACACGTGGTCCATACAGAAATGGTTTGTCGGGATCGGTGCACAAGAAATTGACTACTGGTCTGCACAGAACCCTGACCTCAACCCCATCGAACACCTTTGGGATGAATTGGAACGCTGACTGCGAGCCAGGCCTAATCATTCAGCTTCAGTGCCCGACCTCACTAATGCTCTTGTGGCTGAATGGGAGCAAGTCCCCGCAGCAATGTTCCAACATCTAGTGTGCAAATCCTTCCCAGAAGAGTGGAGGCTGTTTAACAACAAAGGGGGGACCAACTCCATATTAATGCTTGTGATTTTGGAATGAGATGTTCGACAAGCAGCTGTCCATATACTTTTGGTCATGTGGTGTATATCAGACTACATTTTGTGAGAGGTGCTGAGGGTTTTGTACATAACTCATAGGCTGCTTGGTGTGTCTTCTGTACGTGTTTTCCCTCCTTGCCTGCCTAGGAGCCAGTTATGTTGGATAGCTCTCGTTCCTTGTCTTCTACTCCTTCGTGAGCCCTTGTCTGATAAGGTGATGGGAAAGAACCAGTCTCAACTAGGCATTTCACCTATCACTGACCTTGTTTTGACAGCATGGGGCTGTATTATAGATAGACCGATCCTACTAAGAGAACACACACACACACACAAACCTCAACTACCAGTTATCAAACTTAACATTTGAACATCTGGTAGCTCAAAGTGTGTGACACACACCAGCTGTGTTGTCCCGACCTTACCAGTGTGTTACTGTGTAATGGAGAACTCATGAAAGGTGTATCCCTTATGAAAAAAGAGGGTGTAAATAGGCCCAAATGCACCTTAAGAAAGAACAGCCTCTTCCCTCTCTCTAACCCTCTCTCTCTAACCCTCTCTCTCTCTAACTCTCTCTCTCTAACTCTCTATCTCTCTCTAACCCTCTCTGTCCCTCTAACCCTCTCTCTTCTCTGAAACCCTCTCTGTCCCTCTAACCCTCTCTCTCTCTAACCCTCTCTGTCTCTAACCTCTCTCTCTAATTCTCTCTCTCTAACCCCCTCTCTCTCTCTTAACCCCTCTCTCTCTCTCTCAACCCTCTCTCTCTCGAACCCTCTCTGTCCCTCTAACCCTCTCTCTCTCTAACCCTCTCTCTCTCTAACCCCTCTTCTCTCTCTCTCTAACCCTCTCTCTCTCCTCCTCTCTCTCTAACCCTCTCTCTCTCTCTAACCCTCTCTTTCTCCTCTAACCCCCTCTCTCTCTAACCCCCTCTCTCTCTAACCCTCTCTCTCTTTCTCTAACTCTCTCCGGGTCCAGCACTACACAGCTGATTCAAATAACCAACTCATCATCAAGCTTTGATTATTTGAATCAGCTGTGTAGTGCTAGGCCAAAAATCTAAACGTACCCTAGCTAACTTGAAGGGGGGTAAAGTGTTACCCTAACCCTCTTGGGGGGGAGAGTGACAGTTTGGCAGTGGAAGAATTCCCCCTCCATGGGTCAGGGTTTAGGAGTCGGGGGTGTGGGTTACAGATGATGGCTTCACCGCGATGACTGACAACCCCCCCAACCTCTCACCACACCCCCGTACCTTCCCAAACACAGCGACCACCCCACCCCAGTGACATCACTAAACGGGCCCTGGGGGGTCCATGGCATGCTACAGGGTCTCCCTATCACGAACTCCTCCTTCTTCCCTCTCTCCTTCTATCTGTCAGTACACCTCTCTCATCTCTTCTTCTCATACACCCTCTTATGACACTTCATCTAATCTTTCCTCAATTACGTACCCGATCACCAAATACTGTATACATACCCCTCCCTCACACACAGCCCTTCCACTATAGGTAACTCTTAGTCATACAACAACAGTCTAAACTGTTGGAAACAACAGCACTTTTATATCGCTTTTATTGTGAGCTTCAACTTGAACTGAATGTAAGACGTAATACTGTAGCATGCCCAAACAGGGAGCACTGTGGACCAGCTACTCTGTCCATCGTCAATTCTGAATCGCACAGTCTCTCAAGGCAGCTATGTTTCTCTCCTTAGGAACGTATTCAAGGTCACACATACGCACACACACACACACACACACACACACACACACACACCATCTAACCCCTGACAGCAGGTCTGGGATGAGAGGCTGTGTCTCCTTCCTGTAGCATGTCTCCACTGCACCTGTCAATCTACACAGAGGGCAGAGTTCACTTTTCTCCTTCTCTTCTCTCTCTGTCTTTATTTTCCTCTCCTTGTCTCTGTCCTCTCATTCTCACTCCCGCTCTCTCTCCCACCACCCTTCTCTGTCTCGTTCCCTCTTTACCTTAGAGTCTTGTACACACTCACACGTACTCTCCCTGAAACACACACATTTAAACATACACTAATATGTCAACAGAGTATTTGTGAAAATACGACCTCAAGTCATATGCAGACACCACTACCCTCTCTCTCATATACAGACATGGGCACACAGACATGCCAGTTAGTGCATGGAACAGGGTGGGGCAGTGGAGTACTACTAATATAGGAGAGATCTGCTCTTACTTACTTTACATGCATATCTATAAGTAAAGTGAGTGCCTGCCTGAGCTTAGCATTGGGTGTTTAAGTATAGCTTAGTAACTTGAGCTTCAAAATGGTGGCTAACCACTTGACATTTGGTATGCATTTAAATACGATATACTGTACTCACATAGGCAATTAAAGTGCAGCATTAGCTTAGCATGGGCCATGTTAAGTCAGTCAGATGTTAGCGTTGGGCATGTCTATCAGATTCCCACTGGGAATCAGAGGATGAGCCCCGGGGAATTTGACTGGAGACTGATGGGGTGTGGGGGGGAGAGGGTAGAAGCTCAGGTATCAGACTGACTGTCAATAACAAGATTAATGGTCTACCGGGGGGTTCTGGTTGGTGGGAACAGGGAGTGCTGTTAGCTGGAATTAGCCGTCAGGTAAGGAGAAGTGTAGCTTGGCAGACTCTCAGCGGCTTTAGGAAGGGACTAGATGGGGAGAGGTGGGGGGTCACAGCACAGGCAGGGGGAGCGGAGGGATGGATAGCAGCCTGACTAGAGTCTCCACACCGTGTGGTGCAGTGCCATGATGACATGATTTGATAATCCCTAAGAGGGTGGAGTGGTGCTGTGTGATCCAGCGTCATGCCACTCTGAGGAAGACCGGATGAAGAGAGAGCAGGAGATGGAGGTCTGGAGTGGCAGGCAGTGGCAGATCTACTCTACTTTCAGCCCCTGTCCCGACATAGAAGACTTATTAACAGTCTTATCGTCTTCACTTGCCAGTCCCAGTCAATCAGATGTTGTATGTTATAGAAGTTGATCTGTTTCAGGGGCTGTTACAACATGATAGGAAAGCATTGAAATCATTCATTCATGCCTGCTGCTAAATCACAGCTGAAGAGAGAGTGATCCAAACCATGTAGAACTCTGTAGTTCTGTTTAGAGAGTTTGTAGAAGGTTGAGAGTGTGAGGTACGTAACAGCAGTCAGGAGTAGAGGGTGTGAGGTGGGCCGGCTGGCTGAGTGCTGTGCAGAGAGAATAGAGTAGATCATCTGTGGTTTCACAGCATAGAGTGGTGTGTCATCTTGGGATGGATGGGCTGGATGTGTGTGTGTTGTCAGTGTGGGATAAATGGTGTGCTCTGATTGTAAACCCCAGCAGGTTGTGTTGGTTGAGTGGGCCTGGGAGCAATAGGGTCTCAATCTTATTCTACTAGGCCACCGCGAACACACACACACACACACACACACACACACACAGCCAGGGGTCTCAATCTTCCTCTAATAGACCTGACAGCGAGGTGGGGGAGTGAGAGAGAGTGCTCCCATTCTACATCACACACGTGTGTAGCTATAAACAGGCTGTCATTAAATAACAGCTAAACACATTGTGCGTTTGGGACTAGGTGGGGTGTGTTTGGGACTAGGTGGGGTGTGTTCGGTGTGTTTGGGACTAGGTGGGGTGTGTTCGGTGTGTTTGGGACTAAGTGGGGTGTGTTTGGGACTAGGTGGGGGTGTGTTTGGGCTAGTGGTGGTCGGGGTTTGGCTAGGTTGGGGTGTGTTTGGTGTTGTGACTAGGTGGTGGTCGTGGGTTTTGGAAGTGGGACTAGGCGTGGTGGACTAGTGGGTGTGTTTGGGACTAAGGTGGGGTGTGTTCGGCTGTGTGGAACTGACTGAGGGAGGGCTAATGTAGAGGGTAGGGTTGTGACACACACAACACACAAACAGCGGGGAGTCGGTAGAGGGATGGGGTGTTGAGCCAACAGCAGGCAGCAGCTGTGACAAGCCTATTTGTCATCTGCCAGGAGGCCCAAAAGCTGTGATGTAATACAGATGACTGCTGGGAGAAGGAACTACAGGCCATGCAACTCATCCTGCACAACCAAAAACTACCTAACATACACACACATCAACTTACCCTCATTATACATAGCACAATTGGTTTTATTTGTATTTTTTATTTCACCTTTATTTAACCAGGTAGGCCAGTTGAGAACAAGTTCTCATTTACAACTGCGACCTGGCCAAGATAAAGTAAAGCAGTGTGACAAAACAACAACGCAGAGTTACACATAAACAAATGTACAGTCAATAACACAAAATAAAATAAACATTTGTGCGTGGTAGGGCTGACCCCATTTAGTCGACTGGTCCATTGTTTGGTCGATATGCTGTTGGTCGACCAAGTGACAAATATAAAAAATGAATGGTACACTGTCTGATTCACACCTGTCTCAGTGGACTAGTCCATTGCAGAGGCCGCAGGGATGGCACACCAGTAGTACATTTACCGTTAATTACCATCATTTCTAATCTACAATGTCTGTTTGGTTATGGTCATTTCTGTTAATGCATTCAATATATATTATTATTATTATTACAGTCTTACCGTTGTCATTGTCAGAGTGGACATGTTTTTTGCGGTGCGCACAACAAAGGCTACACTTGTGAGAAAAAGTTTTAGTGAGGATGCACACCTCATTACGCATACTGTAGAAGTAGGCCTGGGCTACCTGGCCTGCACGCAAATGTAGGCCTAGAAATGTGCCCATTTGTGGATCTGATAGTATTTCTGTGTCTTAACTCCCCACCACCCTGGAGATTCTCAGTAAAAAAAAAAATCTTCACCTCAATCAGCAAGTAAACAAAGTCTGTTTTTACATCCATTGACAATGACAATATTTCCTCAACGTAGTTCTCTCCCTTTCGATAACCACTCGGCATGTAAAAAAATAAAATAAAGGTCATACCTCGATCCGGTGTAACCTGATCATGTAGGCCTATTTTAGGAGGTTTCACCGGATCAGGGTATGACATTTATTTGTTAACTTTTTTTTTTTAATTATATATATTTGCCAATATTTCTAAAAAACTGTTTTTGATTTGTCATTATGGGGTATTGTGTGTAGATTGTTGAGAATCATTTTTTAAAATATTTTTTTTTATTCCATTTTAAAATAAGGCTGTAACTTATCAAAACGTGAAAAAGTCAAGGTGTCTGAATACTTTCCGAATGTACTGTATAGACACACCCTATGTTTGAATATAATCAACTATATTTAGGCTACTTTGTCTGATGCTTTAAGCACTGCAATTAAAAACGAAGACACGCAAATTACTAAAAAGAGGGAGCCAGAGATCAATGTAGCCTAACCAGAAGAAAAACACCTGTTCCCGATCCGACCCTCATACTTGTTCTGCTGCTGGCCTTCACAGATTCTGTGTTACCCTCCTGAAGTTGCCGGTATAGGCTACACCAACAGTCGGCAACCTTTTCCATTTAGCGTGCCAAGTTATGATTTTCAGATACACATTTTTGTGGAGCAGTTTAATTTAATTTTTAATAGTCTTCATATCTCAAAATACATGTCATGGGGTTAATCAAAATTCAATCTAAATCAAAATTATACAAATCTAAAATGAACTTCCATTGCCAATATGTAAAAGTATCCTACATAAAGACAATAAATAAAAACATTGCCGTCTGCAGGTAGCAAATATCCTGATAAAAATAAATATCCTATAAATCACATTGGCTATGCATGGACTGTCTGCAAGGAACTTGAAACATTGTATCAACTATTAACTTGCGCCAGTGAGCTCTGGAAAGACCGACAGCTGTAGGCTATTTGTGCAAGGGATAAGAAGTAATCATGTAGGCCTATTTTAGGAGGTTTACACCGGATCACGGGTATGCCATTTATTTATTGTTTTCATGCTGATTGATGGCTGTAATCGCTGCCAAAGGTGCTTCAACAAAGTAGAGTAAATAAGTCTGAATACTTATGGAAATGTGATATTTCCTTTATTATATAAATTATCACATTTACATTATCACATTAGACCCTTTACTCTACTTTGTTGAAGCACCTTTGGCAGCGATTACAGCCTTCACTCTTAGGTATGATGCTACAAGCTTGGCACACCTGTATTTGGTGAGTTTTGCCCATTCTTCGCTGCAGATCCTCTCAAGCTCTGTCAAGTTGGATGGGGAGCGTCGCTGCACAGCTATTTTCAGGTCTATCCAGAGATGTTAGATTGTGTTCATGTCCGAGCTCTGGCTGTGCCACTCAAGGACATTTAGAGACTTGTCCCGAAGCCACTCCTGCGTTTTCTTAGCTGTGTGCTTAGGGTCGTTGTCCTGTTGGAAGGTGAACCATCGTCCCATCTGAGGTCCGCTCTGGAGCAGGTTTCTCTGTACTTTGCTCTGTTCATCTTTGCCTCGATCCTGACTAGTCTCCCAATCCCTGCTGCTGAAAACATCCCCACAGCATGATGCTGCCAAATCATGCTTCACCAAAGGGATGGTGCCAGGTTTCCTCCAGACATGATGCTTGGCATTCAGGCCAAAGAGCTAATCTTGGTTTCATCAGACCAGAGAATCTTGTTTCTCAAAACAAAATCAAATCAAACTTTACTTGTCTCATGCGCCGAATACAACAAGTGTAGACCTTACCGTGAAATGCTTACTTACAAGCCCTTAACCAACAGTGCAGTTCAAGAAGAGTTAAGAAAATATCAGAAAATGTCAGTGAAGACACTTGCCAGTTGGTCCGCGCACGCTTTCAGTGCACGTCCTCGTAATCCATCTGGCCCCGCGGCTTTGTGAATGATGACCTGCTTAAAGGTCATGCTCACATCGGCTACTGAGACCGTTATCATACAGTCATCTAGAACAGCTGGTGTTCTAGTGCATGCTTCAGTGTTGCTTGCCTTGAAGCGAGCATAAAAGGCATTTAGCTCATCTGGTAGGCTCGTGTCACTGGGCAGCTCGCGTCTGGTTTTCCCTTTGTAGTCCGTAATAGTTTTCAAGCCCTGCCACATCCGACAAGCGTCAGCGCCGGTGTAGTAGGATTCAATCTTAATCCTGTATTGATGCTTTGCTTGTTTGATGGTTCAGAGGGCAGAGCGGGATTTCTTATAGGCATCTGGATTAGTGTCCCGCTCCTTGAAAACAGCAGCTCTAGCCTTTAGCTCAATGCAGATGTTGCCTGTAATCCATGGCTTCTGTTTGGGATATGTACGTACGGTCACTGTGGGGACGATGTTCGTCGATGCACTTATTGATGAAGCCAATGACTGAGGTGGTATACTCCTCAATGCCATTGGATGAATCCTGGAACATATTCCAGTCTCATGGTCTGAGAGTTCTTTAGGGGCCTTTTGGCAAACTCCAAGCTGGCTGTCATGTGCTCAGCTGCTCAGTTTGGCCAGGCAGACAGCTCTAGGAAGAGTCTTGGTGATTCCAAACCTCTTCCATTTAAGAACGATTGAGGCCACTGTGTTCCTGGGGACCTTTAATTCTTCAGAAGTATTTTGGTACCCTTCCCCAGATCTGTGTGTCGACACAATCATGTCTCTGAGGTCTACGGACAATTCCTTTGACCTAATGGCCTGGTTTTTGCTCTGACATGTACTGTCAACTGTGAGACCTTGTATAGACAGGTGTGTGCCTTTCCAAATCATGTCCAATCAATTGAATTTACCACAGGTGGACTCCAATCAAGTTGTAGAAACAGTTCAAGGATGATCAATGGAAACAGGATGAACTCAATTTCGAGTCTCATAGCAAAGGGTATTTCTGTTTTTATTTGTAATAAAACCTGTTTTTGCTTTGTCATTATGGGGTATTGTGTGTAAATGTTTTTTTATCCATTTTAGAATTAGGCTGTAGCGTAACAATGTGGAAAAAGTCAAGGGTTCCGAATAATATCCGAATGCACTGTATATGAAAAAATACACATTTGAAAATGAATACTAATTAATTGGTCAAAAGAACAGGTGACTCTCGGTCGACCCAAAATGTTGTTTTGTCGGGAACAGCCCTAGTGTGTGCGGGTCCCGTGCGAGTGTGCGCATACATGTAAGTGTGTGGGTTTGGGGCAGGCCTCAGCATGCTGTGTAGTGATTTGATCATAGGTAAATGTTTGTCTGAGATGAATTCTACAGCTGATCTAGAGCTGTGTGCTGCCTGACAATGACACACTCCCTGTCCCTGGGATGGGAGAATAGAGAGAGAGGGATGGGGTAGAAAGATATATTGTTTTGTCATTCCTCCAAGCTGCTGTTTGCTTCCTGGTCATGCTTTGTTATTAAATAATTACCATGACAACAATCATAGCAATTGGCAATTAAAGACATTTGATACAGATCATTTAAATTTAGTAGAGGAGGCACGTTGTTGGGTGTCTCTCGCACTCTGCCCGTCCCTCCTTCGCTCTCTTTCTCCTTCTTCAGTCATTAAGAATACACATTTTTATCACCGTCACAGTGAGAGATGTGTGGTAAAGGAGGGAGCGCGAGAGAGGGGGAGCAGGGATGATGAGAGAGAGCGTTTCTTTCTGTCACCTACACACTCTTTTTCTACTGCTGGTTCTCAGGGTTTGTCTTGAGTGAACAGAAGGTGATTTATGGGAGATTCTGCTGGAAGACTTTTTTTCACCATGTTTTTGTTTTTCAGTTATAGGATTCAGTTGTAAAATCATCACAAATGTGTATTTCAAAAAGTTATTTTAAAATTAGGATCCACTGTCCCGACATCCTATTTCCGCTGGATTCATCCTAGTCCTCCGATCTTTAGAATCATCAGTCTTATTCATTCTTCCACAGTCATCAGACTCTACCTGAGTCTTCACAGTACACTGCCTGATCCTGAATGCTACATCCTCTAGTTTGGTAAATTGGCGTAAAGCAGCGGTTTCAGATCCTCGCAGATGCAAATGCCATCCTTTACCCAGCACAGTATGTCAGCCAAGCTCAACCATCATAAAGCAATATGATGGATACACACCCAAATAAATAAATAACAAACAGTCCTATTCTTTAGTTTTTTTTCTCCTCTCCTATGATGGATCTACAAAATGATATAAGGAATGAAACTTAAAGAGAGGCAGAGGGGGAGTTATGATTTATTAGGCTCATATATATTCCTCCTTTATTATTCTCTCCCGTCTCTACATGTGAAGCTTGTTAAAGAGCACACCTGCTTGCTACTGAGTTGTAGGACTTCTAGAAGGAGAGGTGGAGAAAAATCATCTAATCAGAAGTCTCACGGAGACAAAAATGTGTCGGTGTCTGTCATCTATGGATGCTGTTGTATCTGTCAACACTCTAAACACAGGCTTGCCAGCTAATCCCTCAGTGGTGCATGGGCATGTTGTACCTTTTAAATTGGCGTGTGCATATGCTGTCCTGTATTGGTTTCTTGATCTGTCAATTCTTTCCTCCCCAGGTCCCGCCTTCCCGACCCTGCGTAGCCAGGCGTTTCAGAGGGTGTTCAGGACCCGCTATAAGATAGAGACACGCCTGGGTGGAGACAACGCACACACAGCCAACTATAGCCACACCCTCTCTTGGAGAGCTAAGAGGATCCAGACGGCCAGGTAACACACACACTCACTCGCAGATACATAAACAGTGAACCACATGATACACTATATATGCAAATGTATGTGGACACCCCTTCAAATGAATGGATTTGGCTATTCAGCCATACCTGTTGCTGACAGGTGTATAAAATTGGGCACACAGCCATGCAATCTCCATAGACAAACATTGGCAGTAGAATGGCCCATACTGAAGAGCTCAGTGACTTTTAACGTGGCACCGTCATAGGATGCCACCTTTTCTAACAAGTCAGTTCGTTAAATTTCTTCCCTGCTTGATCTGCACCGGTCAACTGTAAGTGCTGTTATTGTGAAGTGGAAACGTCTATGAGCAACAATGGCTCAGCCACGAAGTGGTAGGCCACACAAGCTCACAGAACGGGACCACAGAGTACGAAAGAGCGTCCCGTGTAAAAATCATCTGTCCTCAGTTCCAACACTCAATACCGAGTTCCAAACTGCCTCTGGAAGCAACGTCAGCACAAGAACTGTTCGTCAGGTGCTTCATTAAATGTGTTTCCATGGCCGAGCAGCCACACACAAGCTTAAGATCACCATGCGCAATGCCAAGCATCTGCTGGAGTGGTGTAAAGCTCCCGCCATTGGAATCTGGAGCTGTGGAAACGCATTCTCTGGAGTGATGAATCACGCTTCACAATCTGTCGTTTTGGCGGATGCCAGGAGAACAGTTTGGTGGAGGAGGAATAATGGTCTGGGGATGTTTTTCATGGTTCGGCCTAGGCCTCTTAGTTTCAGTGAATGGAAATCTTAATGCTACAGCATACAATGACATTCTAGACGATTCTATGCTTCCAACTTTGTGGCAACAGTTTGGGGAAGGCCCTTTCCTGTTTCAGCATGACAATGCCCCCATGCACAAAGCAAGGTCCATATAGAAATGGTTTGCCGAGATCAGTGTGGAAGAACTTGACTGGCCTGCACAGAGCCTTGACCTCAACCCCATCCAACACCTTAGCCGACTGCGAGCCAGGCCAAATCACCCAACATCAGTGACCTCACTAATGGTCTTGTGGCTGAATGGACGCAAGTCCCCGCAGCAATGTTACAACATCTAGTGGAAAGCCTTCCCAGTAGAGTGGAGGCTGTTATAGCAGCAAAGGGGACCAACTCCATATTAATGTTCATTATTTTGGAATGAGATGTTCGACGAGCAGGTGTCCACATACATTTGGTCATGTAATGTATATAGAGTGCATTAGGAAAGTATTCAGGCCCCATCTCTTTTTCCACAGTTTCTTACATTACAGCCTTATTCTATGATTGATTACATCGTTTTTCCCCCTCATCAATCTACACACAATACCCCATAATGACAAAGCAAAACCAAGTTTTTAGAAATCTTTGCAAATGTATTAAAAAACAAAAAACTGATATCACGTTTACATAAGTATTCAGACCCTTTACTCAGTACTTTGTTGAAGCACCTTTGGCAGAGATTACAGTCTCTATTCTTCTTAGGTATGACYCTACAAGCTTGGCACACCTGTATTTAGGGAGTTTATCCCATTAYTCTTTGCAGATCATCTCAAGCTCTGTCAGGTTGAATTGGGAGCCTCGCTGCACAGCTGTTTTCAGGTCTTCAGACATGTTAGATCGGGTTCAAGTCCAGGCTCAAGGACAGAGACTTGTCCCGAAGCCACTCCAGCATTGTCTTAGCTGTGTGCTTAGGGTCGTTGTCCTGTTGGAAGTTGAACCTTCGGCCCAGTCTGAGGTCCTGAGCTCTCTGGAGCAAGTTTTCATCAAGGATCTCTCTCTGTACTTTGCTCCGTTCATCTTTCCCTCGATCCTGACTAGTCTGCCAGTCCCTGCTGCTGAAAAACATCCCCACAGCATGATGCTGCCACCACCTTGCTTCACCGTAGGTATTGTGCCAGGTTTCCTCCAGATGTGACGCTTGGCATTCAGGCCAAAGAGTTCAATCTTGGTTTCATCAGACCATAGAATCTTGTTTCTCATGGTCTGAGAGTCTTTAGGTGCCTTTTGGCAAACTCCAAGAGGGCTGTCATGTGCCTTTTATTGAGGAGTGGCTTCCATCTGGCCACTCTACCATGCAGGCCTGATTGGTGGAGTGCTGCAGAGATGGTTGTCGTTCTGGAAGGTTCTCCCATCTCCACAGAGGAACTCCGGAGCTCTATCAGAGTGACCATTGGGTTCCCTGTCACCTCCCTGACAAAGGCCCTTCTCCCCCGATTGCTCAGTTTGGCCAGGAGGCCAGCTCTAGGAAGAGTCTTGGTGGTTCCAAACTTCTTCCATTCAAAAATGATGGAGGCCACCGTGTTCTTGGGGACCTTCAATGCTGCAGAAATTTGTTGGTACCCTTCGTTAAGACACTAACAGCTTACAGACAGTAGGCAATTAAGGTCACAGTTATGAAAACTTAGTACACTAAAGAGGCCTTTCTACTGACTCTGAAAAACACAGAAAGATGCCCAGGGTCCCTGCTCATCTGCGTGAACGTGCCTTAGGCATGCTGCAAGGAGGCATGAGGACTGCAGATGTAGCCAGGGATGTCCGTATTGTGAGACACCTAAGACAGCGCTACAGGGAGACAGGACGGACAGCTGATCGTCCTCGCAGTGGCAGACCACGTGTAAGAACACCTGCATAGGATCGGTACATCCGAACATCACACCTGCGGGACAGGTACAGGATGGCAACAACAAATCCCCGAGTTACACCAGGAACGCACAATCCCTCCATCAGTGCTCAGACTGTCCGCAATAGGCTGAGAGAGGCTGGACTGAGGGCTTTTAGGCCTGTTGTAAGGCAGGTCCTCACCAGACATCACTGGCAACAGCGTCGCCTATGGTTACAAACCCACCGTCGCTGGATCAGACAGGACTGGCAAAAAGTTCTCTTCACTGACGAGTTGCGGTTTTGTCTCACCAGGGGTGATGGTCGGATTCGTGTTTATCGTCGAAGGAATGAGCGTTACACCGAGGCCTGTACTCGCGGCGGGATCGATTTTTGGAGGTGGAGGGTCCGTCGTGGTCTGAGGCGGTGTGTCACAGCATCATTAGACTGAGCTTGTCGTCATTGCAGGCAATCTCAACGCTGTGCGTTACAGGGAAGACATCCTCCTCCCTTATGTGGTACCCTTCCTGCAGGCTCATCCTGACATGACAATGCCACCAGCCATACTGCTCATTCTGTTTGTGATTTCCTGCAAGACCGGAATGTCAGTGTTCTGCTATGGCCAGCGAAGAGCCCGGATCTCAATGCCATTGAGCACATCTGGGACCTGTTGGATCGGAGGGTGAGGGCTAGGGCCATCCCCCTCCCCCAGAAATGTCCGGGAACTTGCAGGTAGGTGCCTTGGTGGAAGAGTGGGATAACATCTCACAGCAAGAACTGGCAAATCTGGTGCAGTCCATGAGGAGGAGATGCACTGCAGTACTTAATGCAGCTGGTGGCCAAACCAGATACTGACTGTTACTTTTGATTTGGACCCCCCTTTGTTCAGGGACACATTATTCAATTTCTGTTAGTCACAKATTTTTACACATGTTAAGTTTGCTAAAAATAAACGCAGTTGACAGTGAGAGGACGTTTCTTTTTTTGCTGAGTTTATAGACCGGTATAGACCAAGTCATGTCCAATCAATTGAATTTACCACATGTGGACTCCAATCAAGTTGTAGAAACATCTCAAGGATGATCAATGGAAACAGGACATGTCATTGCAAACCACCCCCCATCTCTCTTCTCTTTCTCCTTTCTCTTTATCGCTAATTTTTTTCTATCACGCTCTCTTATTCTAAGAGTGGGGAAATCCACTGAGATAAAGCTACGTTAATTAGCATAATACGCACTTGTGATGGGTGAGATGTACATGTGATTTACAGGGCTCTAACTTAACCCTTCTCTTTATCCATTCTGTCTTTCTTTCACTCTCTGTGAGGGAGGCGTACAGAACGATAGACCAGAGACAGAATGATGGAAGCGATAGAATGAGATGATGGGAAGGGTTCTACAGATGTTATGAAGTCATAACTGGGGGACAGAGGGAGAGTTAATGAATGTTTATGATGAGGTCATTATTGGGCGACAGGCAATAAGTTAATGTGTTATTCATGACCTCCTTGCCATGGGACGGACAGTTAAACAGTTAATGGTGTATTATGATTATTAACATAGGCTTATGGTTTTATTACGCTGGTAATGAATAGGTCATATGGTTATGGAGTTGGTTAATGTATTATTGTGATAGGCATGTTAAAATGCCTTTGTGTGTTAATGCTACCCTGTTTCCCTAAGCCTCACAATGGGCTGTGGTGGGAGGAGATTACAAGCCGTTGAATATCTCACACACACACTGTTACATTCATAGTATACAGGGTTCAGTTGGAGTGCAGTGCGGGTGTGTTTTGTCTTTGTAGTCGTGGCCACCTGCTGTGTGTGTGTGTGTGTGTGTGTGTGTTTGCAGGTGTCTGGAGCCCTGTGAGACAACAGCCACTAACTCAGAAGAGATAGACACACATGGCTGTTGTATTTCAGCTTGGAGAGATGCTGTAGTTTCTCCCCATTAGGAAGATTCTGTTACTTACTGTTTGTCCGTTTTGTGTGTTGCACAGTTATCTTAATTCCCCTGCGTGTGTGTCTGTGTGTGGAATCTCATTTGTGTAATTCAGATTGAGGTAGATGAAACAGTGGGCCTGGCTGCATGGGGCTTAGACTAGATTTAGGGCCTCCGGTGATTTATTACTATTCATTTAGCCGCTGCAGTAAATATTGATTCATCAAGGGTTTTTCAATTTGAGCCACGCGACATCCCGTGAAATATCACCAAGTCTGGAGATCGGGGCGACAGGACCGGTGCCCTGGTAGAGAAGAGGTTCTCCCCAGACCCCCCTCCTGTCCTATGTACCCCACTCTTCCTCCCCCTCCTGTCCTTTGTACCCCCCGCCCTCCTTACATCGCCTCCCTACCTCAATCTGTCTGATTCTCTAACACCCCTGAACCTTTTATCTATAGCTCTGTTGGCTCATCGTACCCCTCCACTGACTAGAACTACCCCATCTCTAGCTCATCGTACACACTCACCCAGTCATCAGTGTCCTAAGGCTTCAGTCTCATCGTACACACTCACCCAGTCATCATCAGTGTCCTAAGGCTTCAGTCTCATCGTACACACTCACCCAGTCATCATCAGTGTCCTAAGGCTTCAGTCTCATCGTACACACTCACCAGTCATCATCAGTGTCCTAAGGCTTCAGTCTCATCGTACACACTCACCAGTCATCATCAGTGTCTAAGCTTCAGTCGCATGTACACACTCACCCAGTCATCATCAGTGTCCTAAGGCTTCAGTCTCATCGTACACACTCACCCAGTCATCATCAGTGTCCTAAGCCTTCAGTGTTTTCAGGAGCAGGTGGTGGTGTGTTCTCCCAGAGCTCCAGAACCCCAGGGAAGGTCCTGATTGGTTCTGCCAGAGCTCCAGAACCCCAGGGGAAGGTCCTGATTGGTTCTGCCAGAGCTCCAGAACCCCAGGGGAAGGTCCTGATTGGTTTTGCCAGAGCTCCAGAACCCCAGGGAAGGTCCTGATTGGTTTTGCCAGAGCTCCAGAACCCCAGGGGGGAAGGTCCTAATTGGTTCTGCCAGAGCTCCAGGGAAGGTCCTGATTGGTTTTGCCAGAGCTCCAGAACCCCAGGGGAAGGTCCTAATTGGTTCTGTCAGAGCTCCAGAACCCCAGGGGAAGGTCCTAATTGTCCTTTAGAGATTCCCAAGCTGTAGCCTCTCACTCATCATGTCGCTGTGGGACTAAATATGGTTAATTCTCATTTCTAAGGTGGGGCTTGATGCCTTTGGCAAAGAGTGACCAGCACCAGCCACACATGGGCAGTGGGCACCTCCCTCTTACCTATCTGAGCTCCCCTGTCACCCTTTAGTCCCCTCTCTCTGTCTTCTTTTGGTCTCCCACCTAGGACCAGGGAAGTGACCCATCCCCTACCAAGCATGTCATGTGGTCCTCAGTGTGGTGTCAGCAGTAATGGGCATTGTGGTTGATTGAGTGCTGGGGGAGTCTGGGTGGGGGGGTGAATGGTTGTCGTATTTTAGCCCCCACCACCAGAAAATAGATATCATCTCAACATTAAGTCCATTAATAGTAGCAGGAGTTGAATTAAGAAAGCCGTAAAGCATGCAGCTCACCCCAGGATAAATTACTGCCCTCCCTTCCTCGCTCCAGCCTTCCCTCCTTTTCTCTCCTACTCTGTCGCTTAGTTACCTCCCTCACACTTTCTCTTTCTTTCTCTCTTTCCCTCTGCATCTTTCTATTGCTGTATTTATTTTTGTTTGTCTGTCCATTTGTCTCTCGTTAGTTTTTCTCCTTCTCATCTTCTCTGTTTTCATCCTCTTCCTATGTTTCCCTGTCTCCATATCCATATTCTCCATGCTCATTCACCCTTTTCCTCTAGCTCACTATCATCTTCTCAATTTTCTTTGGGGTTTAATAATGGTTGATTGTTTATTTTGAACTACTGTTGAGACACGCGGGCGCGCACACACACAACCTGGTCTGTTGTGCTCTGGTCTCATCTCGTTTAGTGCTCCTGTATTGATCAGTAGAGGATGAGGGAGACAAGGCAATAAAGGCTGCTACGCTCTCTTCTTTATCCCATCACTTACTCCTCCCTTCTCATACTGCAATGTACTCCTCTACTCACTACTTATCAGATCCATCATCACTTACTCACACTCCTCCCTTCTCATACCGCAATTACTCCTCTACTCACTACTTATCAGATCCATCATCAACTTACCACACATCCTCCTTCTCATACCGTAATGTACCCCTACCACTTACTTATCTCAGAGCTCCTCATCACTTACTCACACTCCTCCACTTCTTCTTTCTAATTCTCAATGTTTTTACTTCTCATTCAACGTCTTCTAGTCTTCCTCTCTTCTACAGCAGATACGCTGTGCATCAATACCTGGGTCTTCTCCGCTTTCTTGATTTGCTTTGTCTTCCATTTGATATGTTGTTTTTGCTCGAGAGCTGAGTCCTAAGTACGCTCGATGTAGTCCTACACAGTTGCTGTAGATGTTTTTTATCCATTGTTCTTGTCTAATGCGTGTTTAGGACCATTGTAATGGCATGGCTTTAGGCAGAGTGTAGTCTTCCCTCCTCCTCGCTGTAGAAATTGGCTAGATGACTTGTTTTGTGCTGCTCAGTCTGTTCCAAGGGTAACTGTTTTTCCAATATTGAGGCTTGACTATGCTTTCGCTGCAAGGCCAACAGAACAGAACAGAGCAGCATTATTCAGAGCACTTGCGCGACCACCCCAAATTCTTCCTGTCACCAAAACAAAAGTCAGATCATTCATCAACAGCAGCTAGTAGTGCTGAATCGCTCTTTCCTTCATCTGTGTGTCGCGCATGGTGAGAGTGGGCACACACCACACACAATCATTCACACCCACACACACAACACATTACCACTACAGGATGCAAGCACTGCAAGAATATAAATCACATACAGGGAGTTTCCTCCTTCTTTTCTCTATTTCTTCCGCCTCTTCTCTCTCTCTTCTCTACTCTTTCCTCCCTCTCTCTTCTCTCTCTTCCTCCCTCTCTCTCTTCTCATCTCTTTCCTCCTCTTCTCTCTATTTCCTCCTCCTCTCTCTTCTCTCCTCCTTCTTTCTCTCTATTTCCACCTCTGCCTTTCTTCTTCCCTCGTCTTTTCTCTCTAATTTCCTCCCCTCTCCATACCACCTATAACCGCTGTGGGATCCTGGTCCTAATGGGGTTCAATGCTACCTGGGCTGTAAAATAATCTCTGCTTTATGTCTAACACACACACCCCCCCCACTCACACACATCATACTCCCCACCCACCCCCACACAACACATACTTCCCCCCACCCACAACACACAGCACACACCACACACACCCATACTCCCCCCCCCCACACACAAAAAAAACACCAGCTCTGAATTCTCTCTTTTGTCCCTCACTAAAATACACCTCCCCTCATTCTGCCTCATTGTTTGTCTCATTAAAGAATCACCATGGTGATTGAGATGATGTGTATGCAGAGAGTGTGTCCCCCAGGCCTAGGGGGACAGAGTGGTGTATCGGCGTGGCTGTGAAAGGGCTCCACCCTGAAACGAGCGTGCTGTCCGGCAGGGGAGGATTTGTGTGGCAGACAGACCTAGAGGAGCTCTGATAACAGATCTCTTGCTGGGGGGTCAAGGGCAACACGGGGAACAGGTCAAGGAGAGAGAAGAGAGGATAAAGAGACACTGCTGCTCTTTCTCTAACTGTTCTCCCTCTCTTTTCTAGGATAGTTGTATCACTTGGGGCTAGTGCTGAGCGATTAACCGAAACCGGTTATTTTTCAGTTTTTAAACAGCTAATTGACCAATGTCTGTTCAATTATTTGAATTCCATGTCGTTTTTTAATTTTTTAGCTCAATGCACATTTTTCTAACTGCAGTTTCTCTAGAGATAAATCAGATCAAGCCCAAACTGTGCGATGTAGTAGGGAGTTGTAGTTTCCAACAGGCCAATATTTGGCATACAGTCGTTTTGGCGCAAAAAAACGTGGTAATTAACTACAATGACCATAATCCAAGAAGACGTGATCGATAGGGATAAAGAGCAGTTGCTTCGTGAGGTATCTCTACCTGAAAATACATGCTCTAAGTAATTGATAGTTAGTATTCAGCAGTCATAAAAATATGCCTTATTTACTACTAAAAAAGTGATCTTGTCAGACAGCATAGGAAGCAGCTCTATAGAGATGAGATGTTGGAATGAAATAATAGTCATCAAATAAAAGAAATGTAATATACACAACTGAAATATGTTATTAAAGTAATGTGAATGATTGTGGTTAAAGATGCGCTGTGCAGAAATCACTCCACTATTTCCTGGTTGCTAAGATCTAATAGTTCGCCTAATTTCAGTTTATATGACAAAACAAGCAAGAGTAGTGTAGAAAATCATTGTACCATTTAAACTGCTGTGAAATATATTTTCCAGAACCAAAAATATTGTATTTTCAGCTGTTTGAAGTTGGTGTACAAAACCGAACATAAAATAACGAAACATTAAAAACGGGAAGCATAAAAATAGCGCACATAGAAGAGATCTACCGCTTTTTAGACTTTCAATGAGAATGACAGATGTATCACATTTCTCTGTGAACCTCCCGGCCTCTCTCCCTCCCGGACCTCCCGGCCTCTCTCCCTCCCGGACCTCCCAGCCTCTCTCCCTCCCCGGACTCTCCCAGCCTCTCTCCCTCCCGACCTCCCGCCTCTCTCCCTCCCGGACTCCAGCCTCTCTCCTCCGGCTCTTCCGCTCACCGGACCTCCCAGCCTCTCTCCCTCCCGGACCTCCCAGCCTCTCTCCCTCCCGGCCTCTCTCCGTCTCTCTCACTTCCAGCCTCTCTCCGTCTCTCTCACTCCCTTCCATCCTCCTTCCCTCTCTCCTCATCTCTCTTATTAATAGGGAGATTACATGGTGATAGTAGGGGTGGTGTATAGAAGTGAATATGGTCCCACAGAGACTGTTATCAGTAATGATGTTGTGCTGGAGGGGGGGGACTCATTCAGACAGCTGCATACCTCAAATTACACTCAATTACATGCAAACACACGCATGCATACACACAAACGCACACACGCATGCATACACATAAACACACACACGCACGCACGCATACACACAAACACACTCATGCAGACACTCTCTTGTATAGGCTATAGACACACACATTCTCTCAAACTGTATGAACACATGCACACACACACGTTTACTCATACACACTCAACCACACACTTCCACACACATTGACATTTTCCCCAATGCTCCCTCACCCCTCCCTTATCCTGCACCATGTGTCAGGGTTAACTGCTGTCTATGTTAAGTGTTCATGTCATATCCACATTAACCTCCACGATGGCTCCCCTGGCTGTGGGGGCCTGCTAAAGCCTCCCTGGGAGCCAGTCACTGCTCCTACATTAGCCACCATTACGACTCCCTTGGCTCCAGTTGCCCTGTGTAGGGCACACACTGATCTTGTATTTGTGAAACTGAGTGTCTCTGCTGGTGAGTTATGGCCCGGTGTGGTAGAGGGAGAAAGGGAGCTAACTGGGGATCTGTGATGTACCTTCTTTCTTTTCTCTGCTACACGCAGACTCCCCACTGCATGGACCTGTCATTGTGTGACCATTGTTTTGGTTGTGTGTGTGTGTGTGTCCTTGTCTCTGAGTGTGTAGTGTAGAGCTAGTTGTAGTGTGTGAGTGTGGGTCCCCTCTCTGTTCTCTGTAATGGGAGTCAGGAACTCTGGCTCCAAACACATTTCCAGCCCATTTGAAGTCCAGCAGTAAATGATGACCTGCGCCATGCACACCAGCCCCAATCCCACCCAAACACAAGTGACAGGCCAGTGCAATTTATCCCCATCACCCCTGCCTCCAACATCACACACACGCACACAGATGCACACACCATTTTAAACACACAGACACACAGATGCACACGGCATTTTAAACACACACATAGCACAGAGGGGGACTTCCTTAGAGTTTAGATGTCGTTGTGTGAATATTTATTTGTGTGCATTCTTTAGGCTGGTGCGTGTGCGTCGGTGCGCGTCTGCGCGACGGTGTGTGTAACTAGGACTGTGTGTGTGTGTGTGTGTGTGTGTGTGTCTGTTGGGCACCATGCATTGCTTCGGGACCTGGGCAGCCCTCCCTGCTCTGGCCTCCTACCTATTATCTCATTGATTTCCTCCTCTTTTCAATTCTCTCCATTTCCACACTGCCGTCCTTTCCATTAGGGCAGCAATTTAACAGAGTGCTGTGACACGGGAGAGAAGGAGGAGGGAAAGAGGAAAGGAGGGAGAGTTGGACTGGGAGGCATGAAGAGAGAGGAGGGAGATGAGGGGAGATATCGTGGAAGAGACAGGCCGAGAGAAAAGGGGTGGAGGTATGGTGGGGCAGTGAGCATATTACCAGCGCAATATCATTCAACTCCTAACTACTTTGTGGTTAACCTGAATGGGTCTTTTGGCCCAAGTACTGTGTTCCCCAGCAGTTCTCCTAATGATCCAAGTACTGTGTTCCCCAGGAATTATCCTAGAATCCTTCCTTCACACCTCAGTTTCCTCCCATAGAAGTACCATCCCAAAACCTGGAATTGTGAAAAGTTTCAAACAAGAAGTTCTGTGTATTCCTACTTTACTTTACTAACGCTTTGCCAATCTGTCCCTCTCCCCCCCAGGAGTGTACTCCAGAGCCGTCTGCGTCCCCCGGGACAGGACAGGCACCTCCCAGCCCAGCACTGGAGAGGTAGAGGGAGGAGCATGCGCTGGATCGGTGGCACCCTCTACAGCGTCTCAGCCAATAAGCTGTCCCGCACCATGACAACCAGTGCGCCAATCAACAGAACAAGTACTATACACACCTTACAAATACACTGTGCCAATCATTGTAGGCAAGGGTTACAAACAGAATCTGATCAAAAGAGCGAGAGGCATGTGAGTGCCATTGTTGTTCTAGACCACTGAGGGAATGCATGTTGGCGTATGATAGTGTGTAGCGCTGTTAGTGGCACTACGCTAGGCCCGGTGGCACTACGCTAGGCCCGGTGGCACTACGCTAGGCCCGGTGGCACTACGCTAGGCCCGGTGGCACTACGCTATCTCTATAATACCAGTCGCAGACCCACTGGTTGATGCTTATTTTATAAACCCCTCTAGTCCTCACTCCCCCTGTCTGAAGAATCTACTGCAGCCCTCATCTCCACATACACATCCGTTCTGCCAGTCACGTTCTGTTAAAGGTCCCAAAGCACACACATCCCTGGGTCGCTCCTCTTTTCAGTTCGCTGCGGCTGGAACGAGCTGCAACAAAGCTTGCAACAAACACTCAATCTCTTCATTCAAAGACTCAATCATGGACAACTTTTACTGACAGTTGTGGCTTGCTTTTGTGGTGCTGTATTGTTTGTCTCTACCTACTTGATTTTTATGTTTGTCTGTGCCCAATAATGTTTGTACCATGTTTTGTGCTGCTACCATGTTGTCTGTTTGTGTTGCTACCATTCTGTGTTGTCATGTGTTGCTGCTTGCTATGTTGTGTCTGTTCTCTCTCTGTTGTGATGTGTGTGTTGTCTTATATTGTATTTATTTTTTAATCCCGGACCCCGTCCTTTCAGAAGACCTTTTGGATTAGGCGCATTGTAAAATAAGAATTTGTTCTTACTAACTTGCCTTGTTCAATAAACGGTTAAAATCAAAAATACACTCGGGCCTTGGTAGCACTGCGCTGGCTGGTGGCGCTACGCTAGGCCCTGGTGGGCTACGCTAGCCCTGGTTGGCACTACGCTAGGCCCGGTGGCAACTACGCTAGGCCCGGTGGCCTTACGCTAGGCCCGGTGGCAACCTACGCTAGGCCCGGTGGCACTACGCTAGGCCCGGTGGCACTACGCTAGGCTCGGTGGCACTACGCTAGGCTGGGCCTGGTGACGCTACGCTAGGCTGGGCCTGGTGACGCTACGCTAGGCTGGGCCTGGTGACGCTACGCTAGGCTGGGCCTCGTGACCCTACGCTAGGCTAGGCCTGGTGACGCTACGCTAGGCTGGGCCTGGTGGCGCTACGCTAGGCTAGGCCTGGTGGCCCTACGCTAGGCTAGGCCTGGTGGCGCTACGCTAGGCTAGGCCTGGTGGCACAACGCCAGCCTAGCGTAGCGTCACCAGGCCCAGCCTAGCGTAGCGTCACCTAGCGTAGCGTAGCGCCACCAGGCCTAGCGTAACGCCACCAGGTCTAGCTGGTGGCACTACGGCTAGTATGAGTGCAGAAGCGTGTAGCGGTTAAAAATCGTTTGTCCTCGGTTGCAACACTCACTAAAGAGTTCCAAACTGCCTCTGGAAGCAACGTCAGCACAATAACTGTTTGTCAGGAGCTTCATGAAATGGGTTTCTATGGCCCAACAGCCGCACACAAGCCTAAGATCACCATGCACAATGCTAAGCGTCAGCTGGAGGGGTGTAAAGCGCGCTGCCAATTGACTCTGGAGCAGTGGAAACACGTTCTCTAGGGTGATGAATCACACTTCACCATCTGGCAGTCCAACGGATGAATCTGGGTTTGGTGGATAACAGGAGAATGCTACCTGCCCCAATGCATAGTGCCTACTGTAAAGTTTGGTAGAGGAGGAATAATGGTTTGGAGCTGTTATTCATGATTCCGGCTAGGCCTCTTCCAGTGAAGGGAAATCTTAACGCTACTCTATACAATGACATTCTATATGATTCTGTGCTTCCAACTTTGTGGCAACAGTTTGGGGAAGGCCCTTTCCTGTTTCAGCGTGACAATGCCCCCGTGCACAAGTGACGTCCAGTCGAGATCGGTGTGGAAGAACTTGACTGGCCTGCACAGAGCCCCTGACCTCAACCTAATCGAATAGCTTTGGGATTATTTGGAACGCCAACTGCGAGCCAGGCCTAGTTGCCCAGCATCAGTGCCCAACCCCTCTGATGCTCTTGTGGCTGAATGGAAGCAAGTCCACTCAGCAATGTTCCAACATCTAGTGGAAAGCCTTCCCAGAAGAGTGGAGGCTTTTATAGCAGCAAAGGGGGGGACCAACGCCATATTAATCCCCATGATTTTGGAATGAGATGTTCGACAAGCAAGTGTCCACATACTTTTGGTAATGTAGTGTATGAGGTGTGGTGTGTGTTAGCCATCTGAAATAATAAAGCTGTAATCTGTCACTGGGACAGGAGGGAGGGGGGGAAACGACACAGATTAAACCCAGACCTGAGCTGCTCGCTCCCTCTTTCTCGCTCTCGCTCGCTGGCTGGCTGTCTCTCTCTCTCTCTCTCTGTCAAAACCTGTGGCTGGAATTGGAGTTCCGTTCTGTTCCCACAGCTCGTGACTCGCCTCTTGATAAACACACACATTCCCGCATGGTCTGAACACGCCTTCAGTGTCCACCACCATGATTTCAGATCTCACCAGTCCAGTTAGCTGAGATTACACTCTTCTGGTCCTGATCTTCTGCCAGTGGCCTCCCGTCATAGTGCCAAGATCACATACTGATGAGGAGGATATCTCTTACACCTGAAATGTTCCAAAATTAGAGACTTGGATAAGTGTCAAGCCTCTTTACCTTACCCCCTCTGTCTTACACCATATCTCGTTCCCGCCCTCCCTCCCTCCAAAACTAGAGGCTTGGATAGGTACCAGGCCTCCGTAGCTTCCCCCCTCTCTCATTCACTCCCCTCCTGTACCCCATCTGTCCCATGTTCTCAGACTGTACTGGATGTCACGTTTGGCTTCGGCTGCCAGGCTTCGGCTGGTGCTGGCCCCATCTCACCACACAGACGAGCTAGATAGGCTGCAATGACCTGACGGCTATCTGCCTGTGTGGGCACACAGTGTGCAGCCCCAGTGCTGACTACACACACACATGCATGGACAGGCACACACACAAAATGTGTCAGTCACAGTGGTGTATTAATAATGCCATTTGACCCAATTTGGGTTGGTTATGTTTTGGTCTTTAAAGGCTGTCTTTTCTCTGATTCCATTGTCTATTTTCCCGAACAGTGAGATGGTCTAATCCACAGGAGATTTCCCCCACCACCTCGAGTACTTTCTTCCGGCCATCCAGCACTCGTTTTGTGGCCAGGTAGGCACTTTAGTACACACACACTGCTGCTACAAGACTCATATTATGATTGCTAAATACTGCACAATAGAAAAACCACTTGCTCCCTCCAATCCCCCTTCCCCAGAACATGTGTAAATCCTGGACTATGAATTGTGCCTTCATGTATTATACTGATGCTAACATGTTTATTATATTCTACTGAGCCATTTATTTTATGTTCAAATTCTTATCTTTTATAATTTCTTATTGTTGTTGGCTTGTGGAGAAGGAACCTGCAAGTAAGCATTTGGTTGGATGGTGTATACCAGTGGTCACCAACCTTTTCTGAGTCAAGATCGCTTTTCTGAGTCAAGATCGCTTTTCTGAGTCAAGATCGCTTTTCTGAGTCAAGATCGCTTTTCTGAGTCAAGATCG
>NC_036856.1:33113141-33118211 GCF_002910315.2 Salvelinus sp. IW2-2015 | reverse complement strand
GCTGGTAGAAGAGGTGCTGTATAGAGATATGGCTGGTAGAAGAGGTGCTTTATAGAGATACAGCTAAGAGTCATGTTCACACTATTGGCACAGCTCCTGTCTCTGTGCTCCCACTGGCAGTATTGAGATACAAATATACACACGCTATACACACTGGCAGTATACACACCGAGAGCCACTCAGACACGTGACCTGATTCTGGGGTAAGGGTTACGTGTTGAGAAGGGGTACGGGGCGATGGTGCTATCATGACCAAAATGGCGATCCCTGTCCAGGGTTTCAGATGTCCCAATATGGTTCACACCTTAGCATGTAACACCTTAAAAGGCATGGGTACACAACCCCCTAACTAACTAGAACACACACACACACGTGCACACAGACGGTTACACAAGCCCATATGTTCACAGTCAGTCACACACACCCATTACTCTTGTGAAAGGCCTGAGACACACACACCTGAACTGGATCCATCTCAAATAGGTCAGCAGTTAAAAGTAGGACACCTGCTCGTTTCAAAACAGTTTGATTTGGTTCCAAATGTTGAAATCAGTGTTTGTTTTAAATCCATGAAAATGTAGAAGATGAGCTCTAGATGTAACCACCTCCCTCCCATTACGTTTAGTTCTACCAACACCAACACACATAAAAGGCAAATCCTTATTCTGCTTCACGAAAGAGAGTTTGAACAGGCTAGTAATAGGGGTTGCAACAATTTTGGCAGATAATTTTAGAAAGCGAGGGTCCAGATTGTCTAGCCCGGCTGATTTGTAGGGGTCCAGATTTTGCAGCACTTTCAGAATATCAGCTATCTGGATTTGGGTGAAGGAAAAGTGGGGGAGGTTTGGGCGAGTTGCTGTGGGGAGTGCAGGGCTGTTGACCTGGGTAGGGGTAGCCAGGTGGAAAGCATGGCCAGCCGTAGAAAAATGCTTATTTAAATTCTCAATTATTGTGGATTTATCAGTAGTGACAGTGTTTCCTAGCCTCAGTGCAGTGGGCAGCTGGGAGGAGGTGCTCTTATTCTCCACGGACTTTACAGTGTCCCAGAACTTTTTTGAGGTTGTATTACAGGATGCAAATTTCTGTTTGAAAAAGCTAACCTTAGCTTTCCTAACTGCCTGTGTATATTGGGTCCTAACTTCGCTGAAAAGTTGCATATCGCGGGGGCTATTCGATGCTAATGCAGAACGCCACAGGATGTTTTTTTGCTGGTCAAGGGCAGACAGGTCTGGAGTGAACCAAGGGCTATATCTATTCCTGGTTCTACATTTTTTGAATGGAGCATGCTTATTTAAGATGGTGAGGAAGGCACTTTTAAAGAATAACCAGGCATCCTCTACTGACGGTATGAGGTCAATTTCATTCCAGGATACCCCGGCCAGGTCGATTAGAAAGGCCTGTTCGCTGAAGTGTTTTAGGGAGCGTTTGACAGCAATGAGGGGTGGTCGTTTGACCGCAGACCCATTACGGATGCAGGCAATGAGGCAGTGATCGCTGAGATCTTGGTTGATAACAGCAGAGGTGTATTTGGAGGGCGAGTTAGTTAGGATGATATCTATGAGGGTGCCCGTGTTTATAGATTTGGGGTTGTACCTGGTAGGTTAATTGATCATTTGTGTGAGATTGAGGGCATCAAGTTTAGATTGTAAGATGGCCGGTGTGTCAAGCATGTCCCAGTTTAGGTCACCTAGCAGCACGAGCTCAGAAGATAGATGGGGGAAATCAATTCACATATGGTGTCCAGGGCACAGCTGGGGGCAGATGGTGGTCTATAGCAAGCAGCAAAGGTGAGAGACTTGTTTCTGGAAAGGTGAATTTCAGGGTTTTTGGTTGTTTTCCTAAGCCAGGATTCAGACACGGCTAAGACATCCGGGTTGGCAGAATGTGCTAAAGCAGTGAATAAAGCAAACTTAGGGAGTAGGCTTCTAATTTTAACATGCATGAAACCAAGGCTTTTACGTTTACTGAAGTCAACAAATGAGAGCACCTGGGGAGTAGGATTGGAGCTAGGCACTGCAGGACCTGGATTAACCTCTACATCACCAGAGGAACAGAGGAGGAGTAGGATAAGGGTACGGCTAAAGGCTATAAGAACTGGCCATCTAGCACGTTCGGAACAGAGAGTAAAATGAGCAGGTTTCTGGGCACGATAGCATAGATTCAAGGCATAATGTACAGACAAAGGTATGGTAGGAAGAGAGTACATTGGTAAACCTAGGCATTGAGAAATGAGAGAGATATAGTCTCTAGAGACGTTTAAACCAGGTGATGTCATCGCGTATGTGGGAGGTGGAACAACATGGTTGGTTAAGGCATATTGAGCAGAGCTAGAGGCTCTACAGTGAAATAAGACAGTAATCACTAACCAGGACAGTAATGGACAAGGCATATTGATATTAGGGAGAGGCATGCGCAGCCAAGTGAATCGTATGGGTCCAGTGAGTGGTTGGCCTGGCTGGGGACACGGCGATTCAGGCAGTTAGCAGGCCGGGGCTAGCAGTTAGCAGGCCGGGGCTAGCAAGTTAGCAGAAGGGCCTTAGAGGGACGTCGCGATGGGGGAAAAGTCTGTTTTTGCCTCCTCGTGCGGTGACGTCGTTAGACCAGTCGTGGAATTAGTAGGGTTCCAAGTAGCAGAGGGGTCCAAGAAACTGGCCGATGGATCAGCTAACAGTCCAATATGCTCTAGATAGCTAGCAGGCCACGGTTAGCAGAATGGGCCTTCAGGGGACGTTGCGCCTGAGGGGCCTGTTGGGATCCTCGGGCAGATTATGTCGGTATTCCAGTCGTGAAGGATCGGCAGGGTTCCGTGCCCCGTACCGGCAGTAGAAGGGGTCCGGATATTGTAGCCCAGGAGTGGGCTTCAGGAGTAGCCCAGGAGCCCTCGCTTGGAGATTGGCCTAGCATGGGCTAGCTCCAGGCTAATTGGTGCTTGCTACGGAACGGAAACGTTAGCCAGGAGTAGTCAACCCGGGTTGCGGTTAGCTAGCTGCAATGGTCCAGATGAAAAGTTTCAGAGTTTGCGGTAGGAATCTGGGGATATGGAGAGAAAAATAGGTCCGTTATGCTCTGGTTTGAAACGCGTTGTACGAAGTGGGAAGAGCTTTCCGAGCTAAAGGTTAGCTGATGACCGCTAGCAGTGGTTAGCTGACTGGTAGCTAGTTAGCTAGCTTCAGTTGAGGGATTCCAGTTCCGATTTAAGTAGAAATACTTTAGAAAAAAACAGATCCACACCACATTGGGTGAGGCGGGTTGCAGGAGAGTATTTTGAAGTTGAGGTTTAGGAAAAATATTAAAAAACAAAGAATGCGAACGAAAAATATATACTAAAAGCATAATATATACTCATGGGACAACGACAAGACAAACGACGTACGTGACTAGCTAGGCATCGTTAGGATATTAGCGTCCGTTGTGTGTCTGGGCACCCAGATGTGCAAGATATCTACGGTCCATTCGTAGTTGGGGGTGTTTTTATAGTAGTATAACTACCTCTAGGTCCCCTCAGTCCATATATCGGATGCAAGGGCTCATCACTAGATTCAGGTTGCGGGCTGATTTTTTTTTCTCTGAGTGGAAGGGGGGGGCATCCAATTACAAATAATTTCTAGACCTGAATTGTTTCAGAAGCCAAACAGATTGTTTTTACTAAAATGCATTAATAATTTTCAAACCTTGCTTATCCCATTTATAGAACGCATGTTCACATGTCGTCTCTCTTGTGTGAGAATACAGAGGATAGATTTCCTTTTTTAAATGTATTTATATTTTGCTCTGAAAACTTGCGGTGAGCCAAATAAACCCCGTGGGACCTCAGTTTTGGGGAACTGGGTATAGGGAAAAGGAAGTGGTGACACTAAATAGGCGAAAAGATGTTTTCTTAGAAAACACAACCCACAGACAATGTGTTTCCACGTCTCAGGCTCACCATCCACCACACACACAACAAAAAGACCAAGACATGCATGACGCACGCACGCACACTTCACACATCCACGCACACTACACACCAGTCATTCGCAACAGACCCGAGACACTACCGACACACATGCTTACATCCACACCCACTCCCACATACTGAGCAGTCACATCCCGCAATTCTGTGCACTCTCTGTCGTGGCTGTCATGCTTGTGGGTCCCAGATCTCGCCTAGTCAGGCCAGCTGTCGTTTATCTTCACCAGGGGCAGAGAAATTAAGGGGGGAGTAAGAGGTGGGAGGGGGTGAGTAGAGAGGTGGGAGGGGGTGAGTAGAGAGGTGGGCGCGGGGTGAGTAGAGAGGTGGGAGGGGGTCGAGTAGAGAGGTGGGCAGGGGTGAGTAGAGAGGTTGGAGGGGTGGAGTAGAGAGGTGGAAGGGGGTTGAGTAGAGAGGCTGTGAAGGGGGTGAGTAGAGGGCTCGGAAGGGGGTGAGTAGCGCAGGTGGGCAGGGGGTTCGCAGTTAGAGAGGTGGGAGGGGGTGAGTAGAAGAGGTGGGAGGGGTCGAGTAGGAGTGAGTAGGAGGTTGGAGGGGGTGAGTAGGGAGTGTGGGGGCCGGTGGGGAGTAGTGGTGGCAGTGATGGTAGGGGTACAGAGGAGTGGGGGTAGAGAGGGGAGGGGGTAAAGTAGGAGGGGTGAAGGGGAGGGGGGATGGGATAGACGGGGAAGCAGTGGTGTAAGTTTTTTGGGGTATCTGTACTTTACTATTTATTTTTCTGACACTTTTACTTCGCTACATTCTTAAAGAAAATTATGTAGCTTTTTCCGCTCCATACATCTTTCCCCTGACACCACCCAAAAAGTATGAAAAGTTACATTTTTGAAATGCTTAGTCAGGACAGGAAAATGGTTCTACAGTCACATCACTCAATCGACGAAACATTCCCTGGTCTCTCCTCTACTGCTCTGATTCTGGCGGACGCTTCCACTAACACCAAGGCTCTGCTTTGTAAATGAAATGTCTGAGTGGTTGCTCGGAGTGTGCCCCCTGCTATTCCGTGTTAATCGAATGTTTGAGTGTTGGAAGTGTGGGCCTCCCTCCCTGCCTCCTCCTCTCTCCTTGGTCAGCTTCCCCCCTCCTCTCTCCACTCTCTCAGCCCT
>NC_036856.1:33102633-33110616 GCF_002910315.2 Salvelinus sp. IW2-2015 | reverse complement strand
TATTTAGACTGCACTACTCTCACCACCAGTGTCTCTCAGCTCACCACACAACCCAGACATTTCACACACACTCTGCGCATGCGTCACACACACTTTCTCGTTGACTGCAATTAATCATTTAACAGCACAGAGACGTACAATTGCAGAAGGACCTATTTGAATGATGGTTTCTTGTTACTTTAATCTACATCTGAATGTGTTTTCTCTGTATTACTATTGACATTAATTCCTCCTTCTCTCTACTCCCTCTTCTTTCTCTCTAATCTCTCTCTGTCTGCCTCTCTTTTTCTCTCTTACTCTCTCTCTGTCTTGCCTCTCTTCTTTATTCTCTCGTTTACGCTCTCTCTGTCTGCCTCTCTTTTTCCTCTTTACTCTCTTCTCGTCTGCCTCTCTTTTTCCCTCTTTAACTCTCTCTCGCTTCCCTCTCTCTTATTCTCTCGTTTTACTCCTCTCGGTCTTGCCCTTCTTTTCCTCTTACTCTCTCTGTCTTGCCTCTCTTTTTTCTCTCTTTACTCTCTCTTCGGGTTCTTGCCTTCTCTTTTCTTCTCTTTTACTCTCTCTCTTCTGCCTCTCTTTTTCCTCTTTACTCCTTCTCCGGTCTTGCCTCTCTTTTTCCCTCTTTACTCCTTCTCTCCGTCTTGCCTCTCTCTTTTTCTCTCTTTACTCCTCTCTCGGTCTTGGCCTCCCTCCTTTTTCTCCTCTTTACTCTTCTCTGTCTTGCCTCTCTGTTCCTCTTTACTCTCTCTCGGTCTGTGCCTCTCTGTTTCCCTCTTACTTCCCTCTCGCGGTCTTGGCCTCTCTTTTTTCTCTCTTTACTCTCTCTCGGTCTTGCCTCTCTTTTTTCCCTACTTTACTCTCTCTCGTCGTTGCCTCTCTCTTTTCTCTCTTTACTCTCTCTCGGTCTTGCCTCTCTCTTTTCCTTCTTATACTCTCTCTGTCTTGCCTCTCTTTTCTTCCTCTTACGTCTCTCGGTCTTGGCCTCTCTCTTTTTCTCTCTTTACTCTCTCTCTTCTTCGCCTCTCTTTTTCCTCTTTACTCTCTCTCTGTCTTGCCTCTCTTTTCCTCTTTACTAACCCTCATCGGCTTGCCTCTCTCTTTTTCTCTTCTTTACTCTCTCTCGGTCGGGCCTCTCTCTTTTCTCTCTTACTCTCTCTCTGTCTTGCCTCTCTTTTTCCTCTTTTTACTTCCTCTCTCGGTCTTGCCTCTTCTTTTCCCTACTTTACTCTCTCTCGGTCTTGCCTCTCTCTTTTTCTCTTCTGTTACCTCTCTCTTCTGCCTCTCTCTTTTCTCTCTTTACTCTCTCTCTGGTCTTGCCTCTCTCTTTTTCTCTCTTTACTCGTCTCTCGTCTTGCCTCTCTCTTTCTCTCTTTACTCTCTCTCCGGTCTTGCCTCTCCTTCTTTCTCTCTTTACTTCTCCTCTGCTCTTGCCTCGCCTTTTTCCCTCTGTACTCTCTCTCTGTCTGCCTCGCTTTTTCCCCTCTTTACTCTCTCTCTGTCTTTGCCTTCTCCTCTTTTTCCCTCTTGACTCTCTCTCGGTCTTGCCTCTCTCTTTCCCTCCTTACTCTCTCTCGTCTTGCCTCTCTCTTTTTTCATCTCTTTACTCCTCATCGGTTCTTGGCCTCTCTTTTCCCTCTTTACTCTCTTCGTCTTGCCTCTCTCTTTCTTCCCTCTTTACTCTCTTCTCGGTCTTGCCTCTTCTTTCCCTCTTTACTCTCTCTCTGTGTCTTGCCTCTCTCTTTTTCCCTCTTTACTCCTCTCGGTCTTGCCCTCTCTTTCCTCTATTACTCTCTCTCAGGTCTTGCCTTCTCTCTTTTTCTCTCTTACTCTCTCTCGGTCTATGCCTCTCTCTTTTTCTCTCTTTACTCCTCTCCTCTGTCTCGCCTCTGCTCTTTTCCCTCTTTACTCTCTCTTCGGTCTTGCCTCTACTCTTTTTCTCTCTTTTACTCTCTCTCGTCTTTGCCTCTCTCTTCTCCTTTACTCTCTCTCTGTCTGTGCCTCTCTCTTTCTCCCGCTTCTACTTCTCTCTCTGTCTATGCCTCTCTCTTTTTCCCTCTTTTACTCTCTCTCGGTCTTCCTCTCTCTTTTTCTCTCTTACTCTTTCTTTCATTCAATTTGTATATTGGTATGGACATAACAATGTACATATTCCAAAGCTTACTTGGATATTTACAATATAAGATAATAAGAATCAAAATTGTCAACGGGACAACAGTAACAACAATAACCAAGGGTCAAAATAACCATACATTAAACAATAACAATAATTAATACTAGGGACATGTGCAGGTTGATTGGTCTGTCAGAAACTGTCCCTCATCTTATGGCAGGCAACAATGTAGTTTTGTTTGAATGTGTTGTAATTTGTTTAATTCTTGATTGATTGGATGTTCTGTTCCTGCGACATCAGTGCTGTCTTGGCATTGCAGCGCTTGGTAATGATATGAGAGGGTCACTGTATTTTAGATGTTCCAAAACCGAAATTGCTCTTTTTTTTAGTATTTATTATTATAGTGATATGGCCTAATTCTGCCCTGCATGCAGGGTTTGTAGTTTTCCTCTGACATGTAGGAGAATCTTACAGAACATCTGCATGCAGGGTTTGTAGGTTTCCTCTGGACATGTAGGAGAATCTTACAGAATCTGCATGCAGGGTTGTAGGTTTTCCATGACATGTAGGAGAATCTTACAGAACTCTGCATGCAGGCTTTCAACCTCTTAACTCTGTCTTCCTCTCTCATTCTCTCTTTACTCTCTCTGTTTCTCTCTCTTTCGGTCTTTCTCTCTCATTCTCTCTTTACTCTCTCTGTTTCTCTCTCTCTCTTTCTCTCTTTCGGTCTTTCTCTCTCATTCTCTCTTACTCTCTCTCTGTCTTTCTCTCTCTGTCTTTCTCTCTTACTCTCTGTCTTTCTCTCTCATTCTCTCTCTCTGTTCTTTCTCTCTCATTCTCTCTTTACTCTCTCTCTCTGTTTTCTCTTCTCTCTCTTCTCTCTTTACTCTCTCTCTGTCTTTCTCTCTCTCTGTCTTTCTCTCTCATTCTCTCTTTACTCTCTCTCTTTCTCTCTCTGTTTTTCGTCTCTCGTTCTCTCTTAATTAAATGTTCAAATCAATTTCAAATGTTTTATTCGTATGTCATTCCTGTAGATATATTGTAACAACAACTTCTCTCTCTAGATGCCTGTGTGTTCGTACTTCCTGAAGGGTATATGTAACAACAGTAGCTGTCCCTACAGCCATGTATATGTGTCCCGCAAAGCTGCTGTGTGCCAGGACTTCATCAGGGGGTACTGCCCTCAGGGTCAGAAGGTATAACACACACATACACACACGTACACAGTCAGTCACTCACAAACATTCTCTCCATCTCTCTCTTTAWCATGATCTACTGCCCTGTGGCAGAAAAGGTACATTCACACTCATGTACATCCTCTACACAGATATACACTACATTACCAAAAGTATGTGGACACCTGCTTGTCAAACATCACATTCCATAATCATGGACATTAATATGGAGTTGGTCCCCCCTTTGCTGTTATAACAGCCTCCAGTCTTCTGGGAAGGCTTTCCACTAGATGTTGGAACATTGCTGCAGGGACTTGCTTCCATCCATTCCATTAGTGAGGTCGGGCACTGATGTTGGGCGATTAGGCCTGGCTTGCAGTCTATGTTCCAATTTATCCCAAAGGTGTTCGATGGAGTTGGGGTCAGGACTCTGTGCAGGCCAGTCAAGTTCTTCCACACTGATCTTGACAAAGGATTTCTGTATGGACCTCACTTTGTGCACGGGGGTATTGTCATGCTGAAACAGGAAAGGGCCTTCCCCAAACTGTTGCCACAAAGTGTGAAGCACAGAATCGTCTAGAATGTCATTGTATGCTGTAGTGTAAAGATTTATCTTCCCTGGAACTAAGGGGCCTAGCCCGAATAATGAATAACAGCTCCAGACCATTGTTCCTCCTCCACCAAACTTTACAGTAGGCACTATGCATTGGGGCAGGTAGCATTCTCCTGTTATCCACCAAACCCAGATTCGTCCGTCGGACTGCCAGATGGTGAAGCGTGATTCATCACTCCAGAGAACGTGTTTCCACTGCTCCAGAGTCTAATGGAGGCGAGCTTTACACCCCTCTAGCCGATGCTTAGCATTGCGCATGGTGATCTTAGGCTTGTGTGCGGCTGCTCTGCCATAGAAACCCATTTCATTAAGCTGCCAACAAATAGATCTTGTGCTGACGTTGCTTCCAGAAGTATTTTGGAACTCGGTAGTGGGTGTTGCAACCGAGGACAGACGATTTTTACGCGCTTAAGCACTCAGCGATCCCATTCTGTGAGCTTGTGTGGCCTACACAGGAGGTTTGGAAGAACTAGCTTTTGGTAATGACTGGAGAGGAAAGTCACAGAGCTCTTCAGTAAGGCCATTTTACTGCCAATGTTTGTCTATGGAGATTGCCTGGCTGTTTGCTCGATTTTATACACCTGTCCATAGTGACATCACCCCTGTTCCTACATTCACCCCTAATACCACTTCTATTCTCTTCTCTCCTTCCTTCCCTTTGTCTTTATCCCAAGAATCATCCGCTCCTCCAGCTCTCCACATCTCCGTCTCGCTCTCGCTCTCTCTCCGTCTCGCTTCTCCACCACTGCCTAGCTACACAACTCAATCCAGTTCGATTCATCACCAGCTCTCTCTTCCGTCTCGCTCTCTCTCTCGTCTCCTCCTCGCTCTCTCTCTCATTCCCGTCTCGCTCTAATAGATACTCTCTCTCTCTCTCTCCGTCTCGCCTCTCTTCTTCTCCGTCTCGCCTCTCTCTTCTCTCCGCGTCTCTGCTCTCCTCCTCTCGTTCGTCTCGCTCTCTATCTCTCCGTCTTCACGTTTCTTTCTTCTTCTCTCTCTCTCCGTCTCGCTCACTCTGTCTCCTCTCTCATCTTCACGTTCGCTCTCTCTCTCTCTACTCTCCGTCTCGCTCTCACATCTCTCTCCGTCTTCGCTCTCTCTCCTCCCGTCTCGCTCTCTCTCCCGTCCTCGCTAACGGCTCCCGTCTCGCTATTAGTGCCGTCTCGCTCCGGCTCCGTCTCCGCGCTCGACCTCCTGTTGTCTCTGTTGTTGCTCTTTGAGTGTTGTGTAGCACATGCTTTTTTCAACACTGTCAGGCCTCATTAAATTTGCACAGAAGAAATGAGTATATAAAAACAAAGGGATATTAATATTTTACTATAAGCTGAAGTGCTAGGTCTGTGATTTTCCCTGTAGTGTGTGTGATTGTTGTGTTACGCGCAGTGCTGCTAGCTGGCGCCTGCGTGATGGATAGCAAGCATTCGTAATTATAGAATGGAGAAAGTGCTGATGATGGCTGTATGGGGCAGGCAGACACTCCCAGCAAGTTCAGGGGTTAACCCTGCTTCTCTCTCTCTCTCGATCTCATCTTCTTCTCTCGTTCCATCTCTCAACTTGTCTCCTGCTCCCTTATCCGTCCTTCGCTCTCTCCCTCCATTCTTATCTACCCCCACCAGTACCAACCTCACTTTCATTCTCCATCCTTATTCCTCTATCCCCCTTTTCTGTTTTATTGTCTTCCTTCACTTTTTTGTTCATATTGCTCTCTCTTTCTCAATTTCTCCAATTCGGTCTCTTTCTTGGTCTCTCTTATCTCATCCCCTGATCTCCACCTTTCGCTATCATCCCACAACCTTTCAACTTCTTGCTCTCTTTTTCAAAAACCCATCCACCCCCCCGTGTCTCTCCACCACCCCTGTGTCTCTCCACCACCCCTTGTCCTACTCCACCACCCCGTGTCCTCTTTCCACCGCCCCCATACCGTGTGTCTCATCACCGCCCCCATCCGGTTCTCTCCACCACCCTCCTCCGTCGTTCTCTTCCAGCCACCCTCCTCCGTGTGTTCTCCACCACCCTCCCTCCGTGTGGTCTCTCCACCACCCTCCTCCGGTGGTCCTCTCCACCACCCTCCTCCTTTATCTCTCCACCACCCTCCATCTGCTGTGGTCTCTCCATCCACCACCTCCCAGTCCTCCGTGTGTCATCTCCACCACACCTCCTCCATGTGTCCTTCCCACACCATCTCCTCTGGTGTGTCTCTCCACCACGACCTCACTCATGTGGTCTCTCACACCACCTCCTTGTGTGTCTGCTCCACCACCCTTGTACCTCTCTCACCACCCTGTGTCTCTCCACCACCCCTATGTCCTCTCACGCTGCTCCTTGTGTCCTCCACCGCCCACTCCGTGTGTCTCTTCTCTACCAGCCCCCTCTTGCTCTGACCAGCCCTTGGTGTTGTCTCAACCAGCCCCCTCCGGTGTCTCTCCACCGCCCGCTCTGTCGTCTCCACTTCCTCACGGTCCCAACAGCCATCGACGTGTGCTCTCCACCCCTTCCATCCGTGTGTCGTTTCCAGCCGCCCCGCTCCGTGTGTCTCTCCACCCCGTCCTCCTCCGTGGTTTCTCTCCACCCCGCCTCCTACCTGTGTCTCTCCACCACCCTCCTCCGTGTGTCCTCCCACCCACCTCCTCCGTGTGTCTCTCCCACCACTACCTCCTCTCGTTGTCTCTCCCTCACCCCCTCTCCACTCCGTGTGTCTCCTCCTCCCGCTCCGCGTTTCCTTTTTATCGCATGGCCCCACTCATGCCCGGTGTGTCTCTTCCGACCCTGCAGCTCTCGGTGGTCTCTTCTCCAGCCTCTGGTTTTTTTTCTCGCCACGCATCATTCCTCCCTCCTTTCCCCCAGCCTCTCTCTCTCTCCCTGTCTATCCTTTCCCCCTTCCTTCTCCCCCTCCCTCTTTCCCCCTTCTCTCTCTATATGGTAAATGTGCTGACTCGTCTGGTTTGGGGCCCACGTGAGAGAGCTCTTCTAATAGAGGGCCCTGAGACATCCCAGCAGCATTCCTTAAATCAAGTGGAAAATTGTTAACTTGGTGTGGAATAAAAGATGTTTCTGTCCACTTCACTTTTCTTTTTTTTTTATCTTCCATTTCTCAGCTCTCTCGCTCTCTCTTCCTCTTTCAGTGTTTTATGAAAATGACAATGTATGAGACAGCTGTGAGTCTTAGTGGACTTGGCTTTTAGCTCAATCCCCCCCCCCCCCCATCTCCTTATACTGGAGAAAGGCTCTAAACTGTTTGTACGGCTTTGTATGGTCCATCCCTGGTCTATAGACCCAGCAACTAAGCCCTGGGTGGATATTAGTTAGAATGTAAAGGTTGAAAATCTGCCCCCTCCACTCAAGACTGTTGAATTGGAACAGACCGATACTGTAATGAGACAGACAGGCCTTGCTACATTTTCCAAATGGCACCAATGTTTACGTTAGGGCAATAAACGCATATAGAATTTGTCCAAATCAAGACTTCCCATGTGGGTGTTTTGGTTTGCCTCTTCCTGAAAGCTGAAAGTGAGCTGAAGTCTAAGACTTCTAACCTGGTCTGGTCCCTGGGGTGCAGGACAGGATGTGATGGGGGTTTGGGGAGTTGGGGTACAGGGGGTATGGGCGTGAGGGTAGCGAAAGTAAGGTCCCTCATACAGGGGAAGAAGAAGGGTGCCAGGGCTGCAAGGGATCATGGGGACTGGAGTCCAAAGTGTTTCCCGGAAACTCCGATCTACAGACCCCCCCACCCTCGCCCCCCCACCCCTCTCTCCTTTCTGGCAGGCAGCCATTGCGAGTGTACCCATGAGTTTACCAGTTACGTTGCCTACCGCACAAATGCTGGCCCCGTCCGTCTTCAGTCAGCTGTTCGCTCCGCCACCTTTTTTTAAATATATTTATTTTTCATATCTATACAGTTGGTTTAAATGGTTATATGGTAATGTGTCAGCCCTGCAACACCCCTAATCTGTCCGTCACCACACACACCTGACCGTTCTCTCTTCCCACACAACACACACACACACAAACACACACCACACACTCTGACCGCCACACACACACACACACACACACACACACACTCTGACCGCCACACACACACACCTGAA
>NC_036856.1:33090367-33102608 GCF_002910315.2 Salvelinus sp. IW2-2015 | reverse complement strand
GCTCCTCTATCCTTTCTATACCCCTCCCTATATCCTCTCCTCTATTCCTTCCTTCCTCTGTCTCCGTCTCGCTCTTCTCTCTCCGTCTCGCTCGTCTCTCTCCGTCTCGGCTCTTCTCTCCTCCGTTCTGCGCTCTAACTCTCTCCGTCTCGCTCTCTCATCTCCGTCTCGCTCTCCTCTCCTCCGGTCTCGCTCTCTCTCTTCTCACGTGCTCGCTCTCTCTCTCCGTCTCGCTCGTCTCGTCTCCGTCTCCTTCTCTCTCGCGTCTCGCTGCTTCTCCCTCTCGCTCTCTCTCTCCGTCTCGCTCTCTCTCGTCCGTCTCGCTCTCTCTCCTCTCCGTCTCGCCTCTCCGTCTCGCGCTCGTCGCTTCTCCGTCTGCGCGCGGGCTCTCGTCATCCGTCTCGCTCCGTGGCTCCGGCTCCGCTCGTCTCACCGGCTCGCTCTCCTCTCCCGTCTCTCTCTTCCCTCGTCTCGGCCTCTCTCTCTCCGGTCTCGCTCTCTCCGTCTCGCTCCTCTCTCCTCTCCGTCCGCCCTCTCCGCTGCTCTCTCTCTCTCGTCGTTCCTCTCGCTCTCTCTGCGTCGCTCTCGTCTCTCTCGTCCGTCTCGCTCTCTCTCCGCTCGCTTCGTCGTCTTCTCCGGCTCGCTTCTCCGTCTCTCTCTCTCCTCTCCGTCTCGCTCTCGCTCTCTCTCCGCTCTCTGCTCTCTCTCCGCACGCTTCTGCTTTACTTACTTTAACTTCCTTCGATTTTTCTCCCAGCTCTCTCCCGGCCTCTCGCTCTCTCTCCGTTCTCCTCTCTCCCTCTCTCTCATCCCGTCTCGCTCTAGTCTCTCTCTCTCTCGTCTCCTCTTCGCCTCTCTCTCTCCCGTCTCGCCTCTCTCTTCTCTCCGCGTCTCTGCTCTCTCCTCTCGTTCAGTCTCGCCTTATTCTCGTCTACGTTCTCTCTTCTCTCTCTCTCCGTCTCGTACTCGTCCTCTCTCATCTTCTTCTCTCTCTCCTCTACTCTCCGTCCGCTCTCCTCTCTCTCCGTCCGCTCTCTCTCCTCCCGTCTCGCTCTCTCGCTCCGTCTCGCTCTCTCTCTCCTTGTGTAGAACCTTTACACGTGTTTCCATGAAAACAGCTGTTGAACTTGCCCACCAAAGGCTTTTGAGATCCAGGCATCTGAGGGTGGAAGAGTAAACAATAACAAGAGAATGGAAAAAAAAAAGCAGTGGGTGATTTCGAAGGTTTGTTAATTTCCAGTATTGTTTGGCACTATGTAGCATTCATCAATCAGATGTAGTCCTGCTGGTCTAAACGGCCATGGTTGTGTTAGTTATATATTGTGTGGGGTGTGTGCTATCAATCAATCAATTCAATTCTGCTTCATTCAAGCTATACCAGAAACTAACAAAACACATTGACCGACTCATCCACCAACATGACGGGTGCACACACCACACAACAAACTGTCATTTACTGTAAGTGTTAATCAACTTAACACCAGCCTTGGCTTGTCTTGGTTCTAGAATTTCAGTCTGTCTGTTTATAAAGTGTCTCTTAAATGTTCAGAATGTAAATAAACAATAATTATCTATGTATTTAATTTGTGCGTCAAATCACTGTTGGTGATCACGTTGATCAAAACACAATATATCCCAACCTGTTTGTTCCCTTTCCTTTTTGCTTCTCCATATCCCCCTAAACTTTGAAGCCATTCTATATCGTGACACGTTGCCTGCCAGCCCTTGATCCAGCCGAAAGCCAATTTTTATGGTTAACCATCGACAGCGCCCACTTCTATTGTTAGAATACAAGCACCACTTGTTATCGTGCCCAGTGGAAGGTTTATGCAGGAAAAAACAGCTGCAAACTCTAAAACAGCGGAGCAAATATACATAAAATATGCTAGCTTTCAGACCTCGGAGCTACTTGCGAAAACATTAACGGGACCTGTGCTATGGTAACACCTTCATTAGGAGGCAGTTTGAGCCATTTGATATAGCATCTCGCTGCGAAAGGGAGAATTGAGAAACACAGAAAGAGAGAGAAAAGAGTGAGAAGACTTTTATTTAACCCCCGTCCGTAGGGACGTGCTGTGTTATAACTAAGCATCCTGGGAGCCTGAGTGTGGGCATGCTGTATGGGAGAACGAGCCCACCTTGCGCTGCCAGATCTCCCTTTGTTATCCTAAACCTGGGTTTCAACTCAGAGAATGCTATCTGTTCTTCTGAAATTAAACTACATTTTCTTCATATCATTGCTTCTTTTAGACCTATCTAAAATTAAAAATATGATATTGATGGTGAAGGTGCAGGCTATAGGATTTATTTAGACTTTTTTTAAAATGTAGATGTTCCCAAAGGTCATATATCATGGCTTGTAGGCTATGTTGGAAGCCAGGAGATGCAAAATTGTGTTGGTTAATTAACGGTCAATTACCTAGCCGACAGTTATTTGCGGACAATCACCTGGCTGACGAAATTTTGTGACCTCCACACCCTAGTTCGGAGGTCAATCCAAAGAAGAGGCCATCGTATCTCAACAAGCTCCCGTCCCCCTTCTCGTTCTATTGCCATATTTTGAAATATACAGTCGAGACACTGACCTTCTTACGCATTCCCTCTCTTGAGCAAAGCCAGTTAACCCAAACAACAACTGCTTCCCTGGGCGCCGATACGTGGACGTCGATTAAGCAGCCCCTCACCTCTCTGATTCAAAGGTTGGTTAAATGGGAAGACATTATTTCGGCTTGAATGCATTCAATTGTACAAAGCTGACTATGTACCCCCCTTTCCTTTCCCTTTTTCATTGTAGATGGTTTCTCTCCATTAAAGATATTTCCTGTCTGTGTGCCTGTGCGAGGAGGTATAAACTCATAAGTGTCTCAGCGCGGGCTTTTTCAAGCTAAACGATGGGAGTGTCAGTGTTATGCATTAGTGTTTACATTAAACAGAGTTGTTATCCATAAGATTTAGTGATCATAATATGGTGTTATCCATTAGCATTATTATAATTAAATTATAGTGTTATCCATTAGCATTAGTGAAAACATAACATAGTGTGTAGCATGAGTGATAGATAACATAGTGTTAGGCATTAGTGATAACATTAACATAGTGTTAGGCATTAGTGAAACATAACATAGTGTAGGCATTAGGAAAACAAACATAGTGTTAGGCATTAGGATAACATAAACATAGTGTTAGCATTAGGGATAACAAACATAGTGTAGCATTAGAATAACATAACATAGTGTTAGGCATTAGGGATAACATAACATAGTGTTAGGCATAGGATAACATAACATAGTGTTAGGCATTAGGATAAAGCATAACATAGTGTTAGGCATTAGGATAACATAACATAGTGTTAGCATTAGGTTAACATAACAATAGTGTTAGGCATTAGGATAAACATAACAAGTGTTAGCATTAGTGATAACATAACATATGTTAGGCATAGTGATAACATTAACATTAGTGTTACATTAGCATTAGCTGATAACATAACATAGTGTTCCGCGATAGCATTAAAGTATAACATTGAAACATTGTGTTAGACATTAGAATATTTCGCATAGGAAGAAATACCAGGAATAACAAACACCATGACATAAAACTCTTTGGACTCCAACAGCATTTGACTTCGCCATTTTGAATCCTTGATAACCCTGTCATTACCAGACTGCTAACGTTCTAATAAACGTTGATTAAAGGCAGAGAGGACTTCATTGCCTAAAGCCAAAGGACCAATACATGCTAGGCAAAATAAACCTGCGTATTTTGAGGAGAAAAAACACTTAAGTTTGTTTCTTGTTTTACATCCCAGTTCTGATTTAATTCAGTTCTGATTAATGGCTGCTAGAAGTGGTAGCAGTGAGCAGCAGCAAGCAAGCAGGGCGGTGCATGCACAGACACGACTTCCGACAGCTCCTGAATATATTGCAAGTGGCATTTCCCTAACCCAGGGGAAAATCCAATCCGAGGTTGAAGATCCCCATCAATTTTCACGTGGGCTGAGAGCCGCGAAAAAATACAAGCCGTGTTCTCATGAATGCTCATCACACACACGGTCAGGTGAAATGAGCCTACACCGCATGGATAATAAACTTCCCCTTCCACACACTGAGAGCACGCTGGCTGCTGTCACCTTTTTAGATTACCACAACCAACATTCAAATGGGAAGAAACAAGGGAAAAAAGGAAACCGGGCAGGACTTTTTTTTTCAGAGGGGCAGCTTCCTGCTGTCTTCCATTGTGAAGCATGAGGGAGGTGAAACGTAAAGGATGTGATTGCCTCTCCTGTAAATGGCCCTTCCACATACTGTCTATTTCTTACGACATGGTATGAGCCCCTTCTTGTCAGTCGCCATTTGATAAAGATGTCCTTCCTCAATTGGACTTTCCTGGTTCGAGATAAAGGTTACAATATAAATGAAAAAATGTTTACTTTCACACCTGTATGCATCAAAACCTATTCCAGACCATAGCACTGTCTAGTATACACTTTGAGTAGCCGTGTTCTATAGCTCAAAACCCTTGCAAGATTTATACTTTTTTTTACTGCTTCCAAAACGACCATACCCCATTCATTGACTATCTACCAGTATGTCTGCCTTTCAAAAACGTGCAACCTTCTTGCAGGGCAAGTGAAAGCACACTGCAGCACACCAGCAGCTGCAACCTAATAAAATTAGTTCTCTCAGCTTAAATACCCATATGAACAAGCTGCATGAAAAAAACACTTTTCAGACCTCAAAGTTGTAGCATAGATCATAGTGAGCCAAAACGTTATTCTTTGTATTTTTGATGAACTTATAGCTCTCTTTTGATCTCCAGCACCTGCTCCAAAAGCCACTGGATGTGTGTATGTTTTCTATCTTATGGCTACTATCCGAGAAACCCCATGCTTACGTTTCCCTCAGCAAGAGAAGCATTGATAGTGCAGGCATTCATGTTCTTGGTACTGTATTACATTAAGCAATCTTCAAATGTGCTTTGCATCTTCCCAGCCACTGAAGATGCTACCAGCATAATGACTACAATTTGCCTCGTCTCTAAAATGTCTGGGTACTTCGCAGAGGAAATGAGCTGTGCCGTCTCAACTTCTCATGTAGAACCAGGCACTAATAATTCTGATGCAAAAACAATCTTGAAGTCTGATCGTTGTAATAGGTCTTCATCAGAACTATGTAGTGTGTGGCATTGCATAGGTGTTTGTAGGTACTGTTGGCTAGTCTGTGCATCAATAGCTGAAAATAGGCCATTTGTTGTTATAGAGCTCTCTGGCCACAGGGGGAACGTTATCAAGATTCTGGCAGAGTTTTCTATCTTCCTCGTCAGCGCTGACACCTACTGGTCGGCATCAATCTCTGGCTGTGGCCATGTGAGGGCATGATTTGGACAGTCTGCCCAGCCTCATACATCACATCCCTGTCTCCACACAGGAAATCCATCCACCCTTCCCCTTATCTCGTGCACTCTCAAGCCGACAAGCAATCTGCATCATCAGCAAATGATGTTACCATACAACCCCTCCAACTCTCTATTTTGCTGCTAAATCTCCTCTCTCTCTTTCGCTCTATCTTCTTTCTCACTTTCTCTCTCCCGCTCTCTCTGTTCTATGCAACAGAAGATTCGCACCACTGATTTTCAGCTCCAAAATCGATATCAGAGAATCCATGCGTTTAGTTGATTAGAATGACTGAAACAAATGCAGTTGTTCCCATTTTCGTACTAGCCCAATGCCAGTCTTCCATTTTGACATTTCCTAGTGCCTCCTCTTCATGACTAACTGTCAATACATTGTGAAAAAGGGGTTGAAAAAAAAAGTGATTTAAATGGTCTGAAAAATAGACTGCAAAGTGTAGGTCATGTCTCCAATGCCACTGAAACTGATCAATGCCGTATATGAAATGACAGAATCTTTTATGATATTACTGTGGAGGAAATTAATTAGAGGAAGATTTGATTTTAATGACAACATAGGAGTCACATTGCTATCTGTCTCCCCAGTGTGACAATGAAAACTGATGGACGAGGTGGCCGAATCCGTGCAGCCCGACACTGCCAAAGACCACATAGTCACCCCTCTGTGGTGCCATCAACTTCCATCGCCAAGATCAGGCAAGGTGCCTAAGGAAATGGTAAACGGGACTTATCCCGTACGGGTGCCCTAGATCTTATCCTTGGTCCCCTCCAATACTACAAGCAATGTAGAACAAAATGGTCAATACTAAATAATATGACAGTACATACTGCATAATTACAGGTAATTCCACTGTTTGAGATTTACTTTACAAGCTTTATATTAAATATATTTTATTATTCACATTTTTATTAGCATGACTGCTTGTGGTGCAACGCTACAGTACGTTCCCAGCTACTTTCATTGGCGCTCCTTCTATGTAGGCTAACCTGCTAACTGATGATTAACAGCTTCAGAACACACCATTACCCTGAGAATGTGTCCAAATTAAAACTGCCTTCAATTTTTCAACCCTTCGACAAAACACAATGTTGCATGTGGATTAGCTAACCTGGTCACCATTTTAGTTTATCAATACCAACCGTGCACCGTATCTGTAAAACCATCGCTATTTACCTTATTTTCCCATGTACATTATCCTGGCTAGGCTAATATTGTTTGACTTATTGCTCTAGTGAGAGGATATAAAACATTGATGGACAATCCATTAATTCCTGTCCCTTACCCGGATTCAATTACAGTGAATAATTTATTCTCTGCTGGACCATAATACCCTCAGATTAGCAAATGCAATAGGAGCCTTCACATAGAAATGTTGATTACTGTGATCTTGGTTGAGGCCATATCAATTCAAACCCGGCAGAGGACACATTCATTTCTGAAAATGATATTCTATCTGCATACTTGAGTGAGGAAACTGCCAATCTGTGACAACGCTTGACCCATATAATTGCCATCTGTCACAGTCTTGGCTCAACAGCAATTACCCATCTGAAACTCCAGAACACTGCGCTTAGTCTATCTGGTGATGTGAACTTACAGAGATTTTACAATTTGTGAATCATATTATTAACCAGGTTTAACTTGAAACCTATTAAAAACCCTCTCCATGTTATCATTCCCAGGGTTTAATTTGGTTGTTAGTTGTACAGCTCATGCTTTTAGAGATGGTTTTGTTCTCAAAAAAAAGTTTCGTCATCCATGTATCTCATGGGAAAGCCATTGTTACTTGATGAGGTCATTGATAAGACGCAGGTAGCCTGTATGGTTAGAGCGTGTAACCGCAAGGTTGCTGGATCGAATCCCCGAGCTGAAACAAGGTAAAAATCTGTCATTCTACCCCTGAACAAGAACTTCACCCACTTGTTCCCTTGTTAGGCTGTCATTGTAAAATAAATTTGTTCTTAACTACTTGCCCTAGTTAAAATAAATAAAGATTTCATGGATGAAGGCGAGCTGACAGTTGGTTATGTGGTAATACTAAAGCCCTTAAAAGCTAAGCAATTGTTCTGAAATTCTTGCTATGATTTGGAAAACCGTAAGCCGTTAGAGCTGAGCAATGAGCAAGTTTTGGTTAGACATGATCCAGATACACAAATGCCTGTGTATTTATTCTGAGTAATGCCAGTTTATGGTTGTCATCAAGCACGTGTTCCCATCCCACATGTAGGATCAGTTGGAGACCCCCATTAGAGGTATTGGTCTGTTAGCATTAAGAGATGTAGTCGAAATGGTGCCTCTGATGCTCATCCATCAAGAGACCCACTTAGACCTCTCTTAGACCAGAAAACGCAATCAATACTGTTCACTGACTCAGCTGCCTTCGCAGCACCATCGTAAAACCAATGGTTCGGACCGTCCATTGTGATCACTGTTGAATACACGCACGGTGAATACACGCACAGTCAACCGTTTTGCTTTTAGAAACATACCAATACGGGAGAGTTCAAGCAGATGCTAGCGCATCAGGAATATGTCGGGGTTCAACCCACACAAGGTAGGGGTGTTCCGCTTATCGCGATGGAAAACAGACTGTATAAACCGCATGCTTTGAACGCGGGCACTTTCAGCTGATTGGTCATGATTTGGGTGTGTCCCACCAATGTCTAACACCATGTTCCCTTGGCCTACTCTCTGCACCCACACAATTAATGATGTGTTTATACAGGACTTTGACTTATGGTTGTTACAATGTTTTGGTCCGCAAAACACACTGAACTCCGTTGCAAAAAACACCAAAATACTAAAATGTTTTGTAGCTTAGGAATTACTTGTTATTTTTTCACTATTCCAGGTCAAGGACTGTAAATATATATTGTGTTAATTGCGATGTATGCCTTACCTGTCGTTTTGAATTGCAAGTACAGTATATAGGTCATATGACACCTGAAGATTTTAGGCTGAAATTCCCTTGACACATTGGGCGTGCAGCTTACCTTCCAGCAGAGATGGGGATGCGTGAGAGTAATGACGTTTCTCTACGTAGTCAGTTCCTGGTCTATGTATCCCATCTGCAGTTCCGTTTCGGCTGGTAGAGGAGTTTGACGCAGCGGTTTCAATTTGTTTCTCCTGCACCCTCATCCATCACCCTGAATGTGTGTGTGTTGTGTGTTGGTGGTGTAATGTGATGGGTGACAGTGTGTGTGTTGTGTGTGGTGTGTGTGTGTGTGTGTGTTGATGTGGGTGTGTGTGTTGTGGTGTGGTGTGTGTGGTTGTGTGTGTGTGGTTCTGTGTGTGTGTTGTGTGTGTGAGAGAGAGAGAGCAGAAGAATCCCTCTCCACTACATGGAATTGACTAGCCCTTAATTTGAACCCCCCCAGTTGCCTTTTCACCTCAATTTAACACCTGAACAGTGGGGCAAAAAAAGTTATTTAGTCAGCACCATGGTGCAAAGTTTCTCCCACTTAAAAAATGAGAGCAGCCTGTAATTTTCATCATAGGTACACTTCAACTATGACAGACCAAAAGGAAGAAAAAAAAAAATCCAGAAAATCACATTGTAGATTTTTTTATTTATTTATTTGCAAATTATGTGAAAATAAGATTTGTCAATAACCCAAAAGTTTATCTCCAATACTTGTTATATACCCTTTTGCAATGCAGAGCGTCAAACGTTTTCTGTAAGTCTTTCCACAAGTTTTCCACACACTGTTGCTGTAATTTTGGCCCATTATCCTCCATGCCCAGATCTTCCTCTAGAGGCAGTCATGTTTTGCGCTGTTGCTGGCAACACGGACTTTCAAACTCCCTCCAAAGATTTTCTAATAGCGTTGAATCTGGAGACTGCTAGCCACTCCAGACTTGAAATAGCTTCTTACAAGCCACTCCTTCGTTGCCCGGCGGTGTATTGGATCATTTCATCTAAAACCCAGCCACATTTCATCTCCAAAGCCCTTGCTGATGAAGGAGGTTTTCACTCAAAATCTCACGATACATGCCCCCATCATTCTTCCTTTACACGATCAGTCGTCCTGGTCCCTTTGCAGAAAAACAGCCCCCAAAGCATGATGTTTCATCTCTCTCTTGTGACACAGTAACTCACCACACACATCCCATGTCCGCTTCCCGTGATCTGTTAGACTCCTTTGTGTCTGTCCTCTCCTCTGTCCTCTCCTCTGTCCTCCTCAGTGTAAGAAGAAGCACACCCTGGTGTGTCCAGACTTCTCCAGTACTGGCTCCTGTCCCCAAGGGGCCCATTGTAAGCTCCAGCACCGTCAGAGGGCCAAACGCACCACTCCTAACGCCAGGGCAGCTACAGGCCCCTCCGCCACCCCGGCCAAGAAGGCCCGTACCAAGAGGTCAGGACACAGGCTCTCGGTCAAGATAATCAAGCAATAAACCCAATGTGCAAAACTGGTTTCAATGTAATTTCAACCAGTTTTACCCGTTAGAAAGTGGAATGGAATAAATTTAATGAACATTTGAAATGTAACAATAAGTTAATAGACAAAAGTAATACAATATAAAAAGATGTTTCGTTCAGATATGTACAGATTGAATGAATCACAGCGGATGTTTTCTCCTCCCTCCCAGGACCAGCCTGTCAGTGGTTCTCCCTCAGGCCCAAGCAGCAGAGGGTTCTGCTCAGGCAGATCCATCGACACCCTCGTCCTCGGGTCGTCACAACACCAAGCTGCCATCCTTCATCTCCCTTTCCAGCTCCCCAGAGGATGCAGACGCTCCGGACACGCCCCCCGTCGATAGGTTAGAGGTCACAGGTGAGAGGGCATACAGTGACCAGGAAGGTTATAGTCCAGTTCAATGTTGTGTCCTACAGAGGTCAGGAAACTGTCTCTGTGGATGCCATGTTGGCTCCTATGGAACACAACCTGACCTGGAGGGGTGGGCTCATCAAACAGAACGTTGGAACATTGTGGTGATCATTGGAAGCACAGGGATTCATCCAGCTGGCCCACGTGTTTAAGACATAGCTCAGATATAGCCCACCGCTAATCCAGGAATGATGGTTAATGAATTACTCAAAAAAAGAGAATAAACAAACACAAATTGCCATGAGGTAAATATTAGTGAAGGGCAAAATAAGGATGGGGAACCCCTTGATATTGGTGTACTTGTTAATGTTTTAGGAGGGTGGTACTGGCTGCAGTAGAACATAAGATTTGATAATACAGGGGGTATGATAATACTTAACTGGGAGGGTAATAATGTGTAGTGGGAGAGGGGTAATAATATTTTGGTTTGGGGCGAGAGGGAGGCACAGCTGAACTCTCCGTTGACAGACTGATAGATACAGGATTAGGCAAGGGCCTCCCTCATTCTCCCTGTCGCCCCCTCTATCTCTGTCCACCTGCCCCTCCCTGACAGAGAGGATCCCCCGATCTCTCACACACACACACACACGTTTACTCTCACTGTCCAGTTATGAAGCCCGACAATGAATCCGTGAACAGATACCACAAACTCATTTACCACTTCAATTCCCTTTTTCCCTCCTCCATATTGTCTTTCAGTAAGTGTTTATTTTAACAATATCAACACAATCTATCTTCCTAATGCCAAATAGATGGTTATTACATCATTATTACATAGTACCATGACATTTCTGAATAAATAGCAGGAAAATAACAACTGTAAAATACACCATAATCTCACTTTCTCTTCGTCTGCCATCCCTCTCTCCATGTCTGTTCATATTAAGTTTCTCTTCACCAGGAAACAACTATGACCTTTGACCTGACGCTGTGTCATCTAGACAGCCTGCCTGGCGCTCCCTTAACGCTAGCTATCACGCCACACACACGCCACACACACGCCACACACATGTCACACACATGGACTTACACTGAGATGGATGGAAAGAGAGTATCTTTCTCCCTTTACATGGACTCTGGAGCTCTCTCTTTCACCCCCCCTCTCTCTGTCCCCTCTGTCTCATTCTCTCTTTCTCCTCTTCTCTCTTTCTTTCCTCTGCCTCAACCCTCCCTTCATCCCAGCTCTAGTCTCTAGTAGGTCTTTGGGGCCTTGCCTGCGTCATTGGTTATTCCTGGCTGGGTTGGCCGTAGTACATGCTGATGGGTGGACACTGGTGTGTGTTGTGGTGTGTGTGTGTGTGGTGTTGTGGTGGCTGTGTGTGTGTGTGTGGTTGTGTGTGTGTGGTGTGTGTGTGTGGTGTGTGTGTGTGTTGTGTGTGGTGTGGTGTACACACACTATATTACACACCATATACAACATGATGTGTGGTATATATATATAGTATTGTGTGTGTATGTAGTATATAATATATGTATGTATAAACACACATACACTATTATACGCACACACTATACACGCACACTCTATATATATGCACAACATATATGACATCACATTAACAGGGGTCACACGGTTGTGTAATATATATATAGTGGTGTATGGTGTGTGTGTGTAATACAGTGTATGTATGTATATGTAATGTAGTGTATGTATAATATATGTAGTATAGTATATTGTATGTTTATGAATTATATATGTTGTAGTAAATATATAGTGATGGTATGTATAGTATGTATGTTTATCGTATATATGTGTATGTATATAGTAGTACTATGTGTATGTCATACTACGTATATATAGATTGTATGTAATTATACGTTGTTGTATATTATCTATGTATGTTTATATAACGTATGTGTATATATACGTATATAATCATGTATGGTATGGTATAGTGTACTGTATCTATAACACACACTAAGCACACACACTATAGTATATGATATATATATAATTACCACACAATACACATATATGTACGGGGGTCATGCAACTATATGT
>NC_036856.1:33053275-33090342 GCF_002910315.2 Salvelinus sp. IW2-2015 | reverse complement strand
TATATATTGTATGTATAGGGCTTATACGCTATGTGTATATTATCTACTAATCGTATGTAGATACCAATAATACGCTGTTCATAGTTGTAATAAATAGATAGGTATATACTAGTTGCTGTAAGTAATGCTTAAGTGTATATTTTAATATAGTGGTACATAACAACCGCTATAACCACCTATATATGATATATATAAGTAATTATACTAGTACAACACATTCACATCCACTATATACGTGTTCATCTACATCTTTTTCAGGAATAAATAACTTATATTGCCGACATCTCTTATCCACACTACTACGTGGTAAATATCACTGATATAGGACTCTATATATACACACTTATACACAAACGCATACACTCATAACACATGTACACTAATATACACACACTCATTAAATCCCACCGATAATTAATAAACATAGCCACCATATCCTATAATACGGCACCACTACTCGTAAACACTAAGTTAGATTATGCAACAGGCACCATTTACACCATGTAGCTTCAATATATAGTGTATATAGCTGAAATCTGGAAATTTATATAGTCGCATAGTTTTAGTATAGTGAATAGTGATACAACACACAAGAGTTAGATAGTTACTAGTCACAGAAATGTACGTTTAGCCTGTTCATTATTTCAGTCTGAGTTGACTTATCTTACGAAGTCAGCATGGTTTAACATAGTTCCTTTCGTTTTGAGTATGAGTATATACACTCATATACACGCACATACACTATATACGCACACACTATACATATATACACACACAGACTATACAGACACACACACACTATATACATACACACACACACACACTATGTAAACTCACTATATACACACACACCATATACACACGTACACTATATATATACACACACACACTATACACACACTTGTATAGGCACACAGACACACAACCCTCCTGAGCCACAGCAAGAGGTCTGTCCTTACACACACACCACCACCACCCTTTCTCTGTGTCCAGTGCAGTTAAGTGTTACTAATGACCGCTGGTTTACCCCCCAATACACACTCACTCCTCACTCACACCCCTGTGACTCGTTAAGGGTGGAGAGCAGCCAAATGAGCTCCTCTCCACTTTACATAAATTTGCCCAGACGCTATGCATCACTTCCAGGGCACGCGCACACACACATATCACTGTTCTCCCATTCATTCAGTTCCCAGTTTGCTCATCAGCGGCGATGCCATCACTCAGCCTTTCAGTAGGACAGAGAGCCCTACGTTTTTCACGCATTCACATCCTCAAACACACCACCAGTCTCTCACACACCCACACACATACACACACACACAGCTTGTCATTTCGCACACCCATGGTGGTTGTAGAATTATCTCTCTGCTGTCTGACATGTTTTGTTGGTGTCTTTAATCTCAATCTGTTTCTGTCTTGTTTCTGTCGTCTGTCTGCCTGTCTGTCTGTCTGCCTGTCTGTCTGTCTGTCTGTCTGCCTGTCGTCCTACACAGAGAGAACACTGCAGCTCATGCCTCGACTCCAGAACTACAGGAGCTAGAATGGATACTGCCTGAACATCACCAAATTAACTTTGAAAATACTACATAGACGTATGTATTGAATGCTAATGGCAGCGCTGAGGTTTCTGACTCACATATATATATATATATATCTCAACTCTACCATACTCAGGGTCTATAATGTAGTGCTCTTGTTAAAGTTGTTCTGTGGACTCATACATTTCATATAGCAATGATGTTTTTAATACAGATTTTATTGATATGTGAACATGTTTTTAATACAGATTTTATTGATATGTGAACATGTTTTGGTTCTTTGTAAATTGGAGATTGAATAAAATGAATGTTATTACTGTACATGCCTTTGTTGTGCTCTTAGGTCAGGTTGTGTGTGTGTCTGTGTGCTTGCTCTTGCATGCGAGGTGATGACAGGAGCAGCAGTGCCCTGAGACCAGGTCATGGAGAAGAGACACATGAGTACAGTGACATCACCATACCAAGTGTGTGTGACTATCTGTGTATTTATGGAACGCTGTTTGGGTCTTTGCGTGTCAAAAAAAGACACTGTCAAATAACACTATTTGACGTGTCAAATAAGCTTGTTGACCAATCAGGACCCGAATATGACTGTACGTCACATAATCATTTAAGACGTTCACAAATTTTTGACCTAGATATTACACAATGATTACACTATCAATCGTATTTCATATGTCATAACGATTCGCCGATACGTATGCTATGACCCTGGTAAAGTATTGTCTCGTGCACCTGCCGCTAACGCACGAGCGCAGACACATTTCCCCAAACTCTGGACGGTGCTGGTTAGAAAAAAGCTAGCTAGCTGATGGATGCAAACAATGTTCTTCCCCAAAAACATAGCAAAACTACATAATCTGTTTCAGTAGRTATAGTTAGCTAGCTCACTATCTAGTTACGTGTCATCACCCAAAATACCCATAATTTACAAGACAGTTCTTATTTGATTAATCGTGGTCGGACCCACCTATGTGAAGTTAGCCACAATAAGGGATTAGCCCACAAGTGGAATTTGCGGGTTGCCTTCAAAATAAGGTATCTAATTGAAAGTCCTGCAAATATCGAAATAGTGGAATTCATGCATCATATGGAATAGACGAGGTTGGAATGTTCTTATATAAAATTCAAACAAAAATCTGTTGAAACACACTGGTTGTATTATACACTGCTCAAAAATAGAGAGAAACACTTAAACAACACATTGTAACTCAGTCAATCACATTCTTCTGTGAAATCAAACTCTGTCCACTTAGGAAGCAACACTGATTGACAATAAATTTCACATGCTGTTGTGCAAATGAATAGACAACAGGTGGAAATTATAGGCAATTAGCAAGACACCCCAATAAAGGAGTGTGCTTAGGTGGTGACCACAGACCACTTCTCAGTTCTATGCTTCTGGCTGATGTTTTTGGTCATTTTGAATGCTGGCGGTTGCTTCACTTAGTGGTAGCATGAGACGGAGTCTACAACCCACACAGTGGCTCAGGTAGTGCAGCTCATCCAGGATGGCACCAACTCGCCGAGTGTGGAAGAAGGTTGCTGTGTCTGTAAGCGTAGTGTCCAGAGCATGGAGGCGCTACCAGGAGACAGGCCAGTACATCAGGAGCAGTGAGGAGGGCGTAAGAGGCAACACACCCAGCAGCAGGACCGCTACTCCGCCTTTGTGCAAGGAGGAGCAGGGGGGAGCACTGCCAGAGCCCTGCAAATGACCTCCAGCAGGCCACAAATGTGCATGTGTCTGCTCATACGGTCAGAAACAGACTCCATAGGGTGGTATGAGGCCCGACGTCCACAGGTGGGGTTGTGCTTACAGCAACACCGTGCAGGACGTTTGGCATTTGCCAGAGAACACCAAGATTGGCAAATTCGCCACTGGGCTGTGCTCTTCACAGATGAAAGCAGTTCACTGAAGCATGTGGGGTGAGTCTGGAGACGCCGTGGAGACGTTCTGCTCTGCCTGCAACTCCTCCAGCATGACAGGTTTGGCGGTGGGCGATCATGGTGTGGGGTGGCATTTTTTTGGGGGGCCGCACAGCCTCCATGTGCTCGCCAGAGGTAGCCTGACTGCCATCAGGTACGAGATGAGATCCTAGACCCCTTGTGAGACCATATGCTGTGCGGTTGGCCCTGGGTTCTCCTAATGCAAGACAATGCTAGACTCATGTGGCTGGAGTGTGTCAGCAGTTCCTGCAGAGGAAGGCAATGATGCTATGGATCGGCCCGCCGTTCCCAGACCTGAATCAATTGAGCACATCTGGACATCATGTCTCGCTCCATCCACCAACCGCACGTTGCACCAAAGATGTCCAGGGTTGGCGATGCTTTAGTCCAGGTCTGGGAGGAGATCCCTCAGGAGACCATCCGCCCTATCAGGAGCATGCCAGGCGTTGTGGGAGGTCATCAGGCAGCTAGGATCCCGCACACTACGTCTTGACTTTTAGAGGACATTACATTTACGGCATACTGAGCCTCATTTTGACTTGTTTTAAGGACATTACATCAAAGTTGGATCAGCCTGTAGTGTGGTTTTCCACTTTCATTTTGAGTGTGACTCCAAATCCAGACCTCCATGGGTTGATAAATTTGATTTCCATTGATAATTTTTGTGTGATTTTGTTGTCAGCACATTCAACTATGTAAAGAAAAAAGTATTTAATAAGAATATTTCATTCATTCAGATCTACGATGTGTTATTTTAGTGTTCCCTTTATTTTTTTGAGCAGTGTACTTTAGGGGGCATACTTATTTCAATGTACAGCCTTAACCTATAGATTGTGGATCAATGACATGGGGTATCAGTCTACTCAGTGACACCCAGAGACCGTTAGCGTCGTAGCTCTTATTGCGGGACTCTGAAACCACAGTGAATTGAGGCACATTTATTGTACCAGTCAACCTACTATGTGTATTGAACACTATTCCAGAGGAAAAACAATATGACCTGGATGTTTTGGAGCCTGATAACTCTGAGGAGGACTTTGGGGAAAAATCACTTGGGTATTGAATAGACTGATATCCCATTTCATTGATCCCCAATCATTAGGTATGGCTGTACAGTGCAATATGAATCACAATACGCACAGTTGTGGCGGCAGGTAACCTAGTCGTTAAAGCGTTGGACTAGTAACCGAAAGGTTGCAAAATCGAATTCCCGAGCTGACAAGGTAAAAATCTGTCGTTCTGCCCCTGAACAAGGCAGTTAACCCACTGTTCCTTGAAAATAAGAATTTGTTCTTACCTGACTTGCCTAGTTAAATAAACTGGGGAGGTGATTTCCCACAGTCAAAGTCCTGCAATAAGAGCTKCGACGCTAATATTTCCATAAACGCTTCACAGTTGTGTTCTCTGGGTGTCACCGAGTAGACTGATTAGCCCATTTCATTGCTCCACATTCCAACACTCCAACTATGTTTAACATTATCAAGTCTAAATATAGCATGACTTTCAAAGAGGGACTTTTTTTTAAAGGTGAACTGCAAATTCCACTATTGTGGCTAATCCTTATTGTGGCTAGCTTCACAACACAACCTGGTCCGGTCAAGCCATAGTAAAGTAGTCAGATGAAGCTAGCTGGCTGCTTATAACYTTAGTTTTGGGCAACAGAGTTAAGTAGCTGYCTACCTAGTGATTTCAATAGGAGAACAACAAGTGGCTACCTAGCTAATACTTACTCACATGGATTCCTAAATCATTGCTAAGAATATTGAAAATGACTGCAGTTTCTACTGGTTATTGTTTTCAGGCTGGTTGCATTTGTGCTAGCTAACTACCCCAGAAGTTGCTAATAACATCTGTATCAAAGATATTTGCAAACATTTCTGATCCTGCTCGTTTGATCCTGTTCTAATTCCAAATGCTCACACAGACGTTTTCCCATTCGTTTGAACAAATAATGCCTTATTACCAATGCCTTATTACCAACACCATTTGACCGTGATGGTGGCGCTTGGCTTGCACGTGCAAATTCAGTACACACAACATTCTACAATAGAATTGTGTTCTTTGACGTATCAAATTAAAATATTATTTMACCGTCAAATAGTGTTATTTGATGTATATCTTTTTTGACACGAAAATGAACCAAACGGCTTTCCATATGTATTGAGAAAAGGGCAGCCTTTTGATAAGAAAGCTAATATCCACATCCCTCTCCCTCATACATTCACTCTTCTTCCATCCCTCCCTAAGATCTCTCTTCTCCAAGATCCTACTCTGTCATCCTCCCTCCCTCTKTCTTTATCTCTCTGTGTAATATAATTAGTGTGTAGGGAGATGAAGAGTAGCACAGAGAGGATGTTGGGATGTGTAATCCATCCATTACCTGGCTGTCGAGCCCAGAGCAGACCCCTGATAATAAAACTATTAATACGCTCTGTGTAAGTGTGCGTGTGTGGTCTGTGCTGTGTTATTATGTGTGCGTGTGTGGGCTTGTGTATATGTGTGTGTGGTGTGTGCTCGTGTATATATGTGTGTGTGTGTGGCTCGTGTATATATGTGTGTGTGTGGCTCGTGTATATATGTTGTGTGTGTGGCTTCGTGTATATGTGTGTGTGTGGCTCGTGTATGTGTGTGTGTGGCTCGTGTATATGTTGTGTGTGGCTCTGTGTTGTGTGGCTCGTGTATATGTGTGTGTGTGGCTCGTGTATATGTGTGTGTGTGGCTCGTGTATATGTGTGTGTGTGGCTCGGTGTATATGTGTGTGTGGTGGCTCGTGTATATGTGGTGTGTGTGGCTTCGTGTATGTGTGTGTGTGTGGCTCGTGTATATGTGTGTGTGTGGCTCGTGTTATGTGTGTGTGTGGCTCGTGTATATGTGTGTGTGTGGCTCGTGTATATGTGTGTCTGTGTGTGTACAGCTCCTGATATTTGACCATTAATACGCTATTTAGCCGAGGCGTCGTGATGGTGACAAACTACCGTCGTGTCGCCCTGGGGAGCGTGTTCACGCTGCGAAGCGCACCACAGCAATGCAGAGCATTAATACACGCTAAGGAGCTCGAACACAGTGTAGACACAACACAACACACAAACAGATCCACACCACACACACTGCTGTATATCCTCTCCCTCTGTCAGCGTGTTGGGGGTCATATCTCATTAACACGCTGGCAGGCTTGTGGGGGGGGGGGGGGTTGTTTAATATGTACTATGTATCTTACAAGACGCATAAGGACATGATTGGATGATCAAAGAAAATGGAGACTACCCTCTCTTTCCCCATCTTTTTCATGATCAATATATCTAGATGCAGAAAGTGTACACCAGTTCTTCCTACTGTAACCATCAATGTGCCCATGGGGGGGTCTAATCCACCTGAATATCTATGTAATCTATTGAAAGTGTAGGGTGAGGGATGAGAGCTGGACATGATTCTCACTCCCTCTCTCGCTGAAGATGGAAGTACCTCAGACGGATGTCTYCTGCTGTTTGTCTCAAATCCTCAACGCTGGCTGCTGAGCTCGGCAAGGCCTAATTAAGATCAATATTTCAATGTTTTTGTAAAAGCGCACAAGAGAGAGGGAAAGGGGGATAACCTAGTCTGTTGTACAACTGAATGCATTCAACTGAAATGTGTCTTCTGCATTTAACCCAACCTCCGTATCAGAGAGGTGCTGGGGGCTGCCATTATCGACATCCACGTCTTCGGCGCCCGGGGAACAGTGGGTTAACTGCCTTTCTCAGGCAGAATGACAGATTTTTACCTTGTCAGCTCGGGGATTCGATCCAGCAACCTTTCGGTTACTGGCCCAACYCTCTAACCGCCAGGCAGGCTCTAACCGCCAGAGGTGGAGAGAGAGAAAATAGAAGAAAAATCATCTTTCCAGAAGTCTCCCTGAGCACAAACAGAAAGGMGAACTCTGTTTCTTCTTCCCAGCTGATTGCAGTAAAATACAAAGTTATTATAAGCAGAGTGGCTGGTCCAACAATAAAGATCACAGTTCCTTAGTGAGAAATGATTCATTAMCTCTCCTCACTCATCCAACTATTTTCTTCGGTCTTTACCGCTCTCCCTCAATTCTCTCCATGTCTTATAGATTCAGGGTGGGAGTGTTTTYGATGAAGCATTCTGGCTTTTTCACTGACTCAACTACTTAAGCTTGGCAAACGTAGTAGTAGTAGGCAAGTATGTAGATCTTTCTGTCAAAGCTGCTTTTTAACATGTTGCCTCTTTCTGTTGACGTTCTCTTGACTTCATAAAGTGTGTYTGCYTGTGCCTGCGTGTCTCCCTGACAACTGAAGCTGATTCCTTAAGACCAGCATTTAAGACMTTAAGGGGACCACAAAAACTCTCTGGGGCTCTGATAACCTTAAAGCACCCCCACAGGCCCAGGGGAAGACATTGGATAGAAGAGGGTTAACTTAGCCTCAAAGCTTGTGCTTGTGCCAACCCGGCTCAAATAAAGGATCTCCCGCTCGCTCTGTGGATCTCCCGCATGCTGATGTCCGTTTTGCTTAAATCGGTAAGAACTGCACCAGCAGCAAACTCCCAATATGCAAAGGCACAATGAAAACCCTGACTTCTTCTAAATATGTGTCTCAAGCCCTCGGCCACACACACACTGCCCTCTTCCCTCTCTCAATGAATGGACCTCACGGCAGATCTGCTTAAATGTGGCATTTCAATGTGGACTGCTTAGCTTGGCGTTTGGGGTCCAGCTCCTGCTTATTTGATAAAAGCCCAGCCCCCCTTATAATGACTTAGCGCATCTTAAACTTCAAATACCTTGATATGATTTCTGTCCCCCTTCATCTTACAGTAGGGTACTTTTATTTTCATCCTAGCCAGCAGATTTGAGCCAGGAAGAGGTGGTGTTCCAAATGGCATCTTATTCCCCATTTAGTGCTCTACTTTTAACTATATCCCTATGGGCCCGGGTCAAAAGTAGTGCACTACATAGGGAGTAAGGTGCAATTTGGGATGCACACAGTGTATGTATTTCATGGCTGAAGTGTTGGACAGGAAGTTGAGCTCAGCACCTTGTCAGGATCAGGTGCAGGTTGCATGGTGGCTACTCTGCTGCCCTATCATCTTATATTATAACTTACTGAGTGCCCACCACCTGTTATTTATCTCAACATCACTAGACCACACCAGTCTCTATGTAGGGCCTGGGGGCCTATGTCTTAAAGTTTAAGAAAAATATCTTCCTTTAATTTAGGGGCGCAATTTTAGTTTTAGACGTGGGGTGGACATTATAGATAGATCTTTCTATCCAGTTGGATTAACACTCCAAACAGCCTACCCGAACCACTCGGAGGAGTCAGCCTTCCCCGACCGCTGCGAGGAGTCAGCCTTCCCCGACCGCCTCGGAGGCGTCAGCCTACCCGACCGCTCGGAGGCGTCAGCCTACCCGACCGCTCGGAGGCGTCAGCCTACCCGACCGCTCGGAGGCGTCAGCATGGTCCTAAAGCACACCGTTGCCWGGTTTTGTATCACATTCCAATGATACAAATGGGGGGACAAAATGCAATTTCAGAATTTGGGGGGTGGACATGTCCCCAGTGAAAGTTGCACCCCTGATTTAAATTGACAATGAACTAGACTGCCATGATTATAGCATTCATTGTCCCTAGTTTAACAGCCTAACATAATAGCCTAACATAATCTCAAGAGAAAAGACAAGTGAGCAGAATCTGTGTTCATGCAGTATAAAGTCCTGCCCTCCGTCAAGACACATCACGGGTATCGACGTTCTGTTCAACCTTCCATTTTGATTTTCTTTAACCTGCGTGCCTCACCAAATGAAGAGAGAAGGCTATGTCTCCACGATGAGGGCGCAGACTGCGCGATACTTAATTATTTGTTGATCTGCGGAGGTGGGTCGGGATGCAATTTGTGGTTAATTATGAATAAAAACCCTGCGCGAGGGCCATCACGTGGAATAGCCTAATCATAATTATCCCCCTCGCACCCTTCTCGCGGTCCCCTCCGCCCGAAGGAAATGTGGTTTGATTTTATGGATAGGAGCGTGTGGCGCTGAATCCATTGCAGAGGGTAGGCTAGTGATTTGGGGGGCCCGGCCTGGGGATGTCAGGGTCTTCCTTACCCCTCAGACCACAACTTCATAGAAAGGATGGCATTGTGTTTGTTTTAACCGAATAATGATGTTGCATAATTTACATAAAATAAGAAGTGTATAATCAGAGCTTTCCACTTTTACCATCTCACTTTAGCTCAGTATTTTTGCATACTTGTTTTCTATTCGATTTGAATTTGGTATTTCATTAGGTTTTGAAGTGAAATCTCAGAACTATTTTGTTTGATTTTATGATAGTGAGAGTGTGCACTATATTTGATCATTCAGTTATAGACTGGACTTGATTTATTAGCACAATTTGTTTCTATTCTTTTTTCGTTGCTTGCTGAAAGTATTAGTCTAGTTTGGTATGTAAATGGTGATGTTATTAGCCTACTCGGATACTTTATTATTCAGAGTTTTGTCACAAAGTAACATGGTTTACAAGGAGATAYAWYWRWTRTAACTTAGTTTTGATTGAATAGTGCATGCACTTAATAGAATAGATGTCTTGGATGAATGGCACATTAAGATATAGGCCTACACTCCAGGAGTGTTTAAATTAGACTTTTCACCTACAATCCAAGCTACAAAAGCTATTGGGCACTATTCGTCTGAGACATGTCGTGCAAAGGCACATTTCATAATAATGTATATGTATCTAATGTAGTAAGGGTTCACACAGTTCCAAGTAAACATGTATTTCTCAGAGAAAGCAGCAKWGCTATCGCCTTTCCATCCAGTGCGRCTTGCGCGTACCTTCCCTGTGCCTGCCTCTCTCCTCTGTGCAGTAGCACAAGCTCCGTCACTAGAGGGGGAGATGCACCTGTTCCGCAAGCCTGCGTTGTCAGTTCAGCTGCCGGCTGGTCAGCTCAAGAGGTTGCTATAGGAAAATGCAAATRCTCTGCTTTCATCTTCTCCCATTGGTCCGTCACACCTCGAGGTGGGCGGGTCGGGCGCGTGGTGTCTTTTAAAAGTGCACATTGCCTTTCCCAGCGTCTCAGTGAAACTGCTTGCTTGCGCTGCACCGCAGAACTCAAAGTAACGACTATCTGCCCGATAGAGAAAACAAACTGTGACAGGAATTTAGCGCCTCACGCACACACACACACACTCATCTCTCTCTCACACGCAGTACACAAGGCTCCCAGAGTGAAGGGAAGACGGCGAGGACCGGCGCAAGGTTCCCAGAGTGAAGGGAAGACGGCGAGGACCGGCGCAAGGTTCCCAGAGTGAAAGGAAGACGGCGAGGACCAACGCAAGGCTCACAGAGTGAAGGGAAGGACCGTGTACCGTATGGACGGGCGCGTTCGTAAGTAAAGCGCAACCTGATAAATCTGGACTGACCATTCAGAAACTGGACCACTCTCCAGTGTCTTAACACCACTTAAGGAAATATCTATTTTTAATATCTACACCTATTTTTTTGATTGTAAGAACTCTTAGAACTTATTTTTCTCCGAACCATTCCATTGTGGATTCCAGCAGATGCAGAAAGTGACTTTGGCACATGTTTACGCATCTTTTACACGTGCGTGTCTCTTGTTCTGGGCTGTCGTGGGCCCGTGTCATGTGTGGAAAGTTTTATTCTGATCCTGTGTAACACATGCTGCAGTAACTTCAACCGCGAGCCTGCTGCTTTCTCGCCCTCTTATGACTGTAGCGAACACTGTCCTCGCGCCAGTGGAGGCGAAGAAGGATACAGTAAAATACTTGACCACAATAACACCAGAAAAGGAGCAGCCAGAACAGTAGAGAAGATACAATCCATCCACAGTGCTGCTTGCTTTATCATCTGCTCACTCAAGGACATTAAATCAGAGGGCGCGAGCAGGTCCAGAGGTGAAGCGAGGACAAGACAGGTTGGTGTCGACAAATTTCACCGGGGGCTCCAGTTTCAACCGGCCCTGGCCCGTGGTATTAAAGCGTGCATTTGACCAGGGATAAGTTGTCAACAAGAGAAGCGGCGAACTGGCAGGTGTACAAGTTCATTTACACGCGTACATATGCGCCGCTATAAATAGCAGTTGTTTTAAGGACTAGCAGCTTAATACGAAGTAGTCTACTCCCCTCTTCTATCCAATCTCACAACCCCACGCACAGGGACCGGGCGTGTGCGCGTGCCTATATATACGCCACACAGACCTCTTCGATTCGAAGAAGCAATCTGCATCTGCGAGGGCTGCCGGTTGTCCTGCCCGGTGTCGGTTTGGCTGTGAGGGCGGGAGTCGTCGCATGGACTGACATGGCCACCGACCTCGCCATGAGCGCAGAGTTGCCCAATAGCCCCCTGGCCATCGAGTATGTCAACGACTTTGACCTTATGAAGTTCGAAGTAAAGAAGGAGCCTCCAGAGGCTGACCGTTACTGCCACCGCCTCCCCCCGGGATCCCTCTCCTCTACCCCTCTCAGCACGCCCTGCTCCTCCGTGCCTTCATCGCCCAGCTTCTGCGCCCCCAGCCCCGGTGGCCAGTCGGGCCAAAACCTGGCCAACGGTGTCAACAGTAGCAACAACAGCGGAAGCAGCAACCCCCAGAGCTCGGGCGGAAAGCCCCACCTGGAGGACCTGTACTGGATCCCCAACTACCAGCACCACATTAACCCTGAAGCGCTCAATCTGACCCCCGAGGACGCCGTGGAGGCACTCATCGGCAACGCCCACCACCACCATCACCACCACCAGGGATACGAGGGCTTCCGCGGCCAGCAGTATGTAGGGGAGGACCTGTCCACGGCCTCGGCCGGCCACCATCACCAGACCCACCATCACCACCACCACCATGGACACCGCCTCGAGGACCGCTTCTCGGACGACCAGCTGGTCAGCATGACGGTGCGCGAGCTCAATCGGCAACTAAGGGGGTTCAGCAAAGAAGAGGTGATCCGCCTGAAGCAGAAGAGGCGCACGCTTAAGAACCGGGGCTACGCACAGTCCTGCCGCTACAAGCGGGTGCAGCAGAGGCACATGCTGGAGAGCGAGAAGTGCACGCTCCTGAGCCAGGTGGAACAGCTGAAGCAGGACGTCGCGCGCCTGGCCAAAGAGCGAGATCTCTACAAGGAGAAGTATGAGAAGCTCGCGAGCCGAAGCTACAACGGTGGCGGGCCCGGTAACAATAACAGAGACCCCTCTAACGGAAACCACGGGAAACCGGCCTCCACGGAATTCTTCATGTAAGAGACTGAATCATGGCATAAGACTTTTGCCTCCTTCAAACTTATTTAAATATTTTTAATGACTATTATTTGTATTTTTCTCAGTTTACATTTTATGTTTACAGTTATTCCTTTGGGGGGGTGCTATCAGTGTACATTTTAAATGTACAACATAACATAATGCTTTATATTTATTTAAAGAAATAAGCAAGGTCGATGCGCACATACAGTAAGTAATCAATGTGCGCAGATATAATTGTTGGATTGTTGGAAGTCTTAAAGATTGTGTTTTGGATTAACTTCAATACACCAACACCTCTTGATATGGACATTGGATCACAAACTCTGTCAAATCAATAGACTGATTATTATTTTTGATGCAATAGATCTCAGAGAAACCCTGATTAACGTTTGAAGTCTTAATGAAAAATATGAATCAAACTTGCCAACGTATACCAGACAGAGAAACTCAACTGAAAACTGTTTTGATTCCTTATATGGTGTCTTAAAAGAGAGACTCCAGCGTCTTAAAACTGGGTGGAATCAAGGAAGAGAAARCGGTATTTATCATATTGGGACTGAATTGAAAAGAAAGAGGGCGAACCACAGAAAAAGCAATAGCCTACACCTTTGCCGCTCCTGCAGGCTCTGTCGACGGATCCGACTGTGATGATGGAGGGGCACATGATATAGCCTTTCTTCCCCGTTAACGGAAAAGGCAACCTTTCTGAAAATTGCAAGTCTAGTTTCCATCCCTTTTTAGCAACCCTGCATGCAGGACATGTATGGTACCCCAAACCTCCAATCCTCTCACCCCTATATGTTATGGAAAGCATGGCCCATGGTTCTTTCCTRTTCTCTTGCTACTCCTCTCTCATCGCTCTCTACAGTAAGGCCTGGGTATGCAAAAACACAACTTTATCCCCCTATAACCCTGAGAGAAGTAATAAAGAATGCAGAATAACCTGCGACCAGAACTAGTAATCTGCTATTACAAAATGGATGCGTTTTACCCGCTATTTTCAATCGATTTTTCTATTGTTTTAAATGAAAAGAAAAACAAAACAAAAAGAGATGATTAACTGAGCCAGATTTGAGACTATTTATTCCCACGTGTATATGTGTATAGAACAGTTATTGTTACCTTTTAAAGCTTTGGTTGCTTGATGATGATGATTCAGAACGTCTTAATGCAATGTTTTAGGACTATCTTACAGCATGCAAATAGTCTACGATAACTTCCTACTTCTACTAGACATGTATGATGTAAACAAGAAGTCTAACTGTACTAAGATGAGAAACATTTTGGATTTTTTTTTATATTGATAGGACCTTTGTTGCATATTACTGTTATGATAAGGTGAATAGAAAAATTCGATGAGGTGATTTACTTAATGTAGCTACAAATACAAGGACTGCATTCGCTGCTAAAACTCTATGCACCAACCTAACTAAACTCTTAATAAATCGATTTTCTACTTTTAAAAAAGTGTACAATTTGAGGTATAATAACAATAAAGGTGATCTAATGGCTTGTGAATAATAATTAAATAATTCCGCAGTCCGGTGTCTTATAGCTCAATATAGCCTATTCTGTTTTATCTGATGTGTAGAAAGATGCCTGGCGGATGCTTGGATTGTCGATGATCATCTTTTTCTGTGAGGGTATGATTAACTCAAAAATCATTATTCTGTCAACAAGAAATCCCTGGTTCATTTGTTACCTGCTGCCTAGATATATGATGTGCAATATTGTGCAGAAGTACTGAACCACTTTGCCAATGCCAGTTAGTGCAAGGCTGATGGGGACATATGCAGGAATACAGCTAGGTTGACAAGAGAATTATGAGAGGTGTTTGCAAATCGGATCAAAATGGAGTGGGAGACAAATGTTTTCTGCCTCCCAAGATAAAAATAGATTTTTTTAAAAGTTATCCTTGTAACGCAAAATCAATTGGTCTTAACTTTCAACGAAATCATTTATTTTGGTGCTTTTTCTGGTTTGACAAATTTAGTAATGTTTTAGTGAAAAAAAACAATATTGATCAATTATCTTTCAATCAATTAATTAATAACTCAATCCGTAAATATAGAGCAGAGTTATGTTGTTGGCCACCGAGATTGAACCTGTATTTATGGTCTTGAAGTTAGTTAGAATTTTTTGAATTCCAAAGTGACGTAAACACTCTCGCATCCCGGCAACATGGCGAAGTATTTTCTGCACAGTGCTGTCAATGTATAGCCTATCTGTATAGCCTATATGATTTCTATATATTTATTCGAGAAACATTTAAATGTCCGAACGTGTCAATAACTCAAGGCAATTAAATGTTTCAAGATGGAATGTTATTGAGAATCTTGCTTTCATAATGTTTAATAAAAAGTTATGTCCAAAATTTGTTCATCTCTTCCCATGTCTTTCGTTTAAATGTATCTTCAAGCATTGAAAATGTACGCCGTAAAAATAATGTTTATTCAGTAGGCCTGCAAACAAAGGCTCTAAACATTTACAGTAGCCTAATAACAAAATAAATAGCAGGTTTTCTTAAATAGGCGTAGCCTATGAATTATTATCCCCTCGCTTGAAGTTCTCCGCTGTTTGCAACAGTAACGACACCTGGATTGCCTTTACAGAACGAGTAACTCATGTTCAATTATATTATTCATTGTATTCATTATATTATTCATAATGTGAGAATATCCAGTAAAACGCAGGCGGATGTTGTAATAACCGGGCAATTTAAGAAGCATCCATACGCGTAGTATTACCAAAACTATTCATGAATCAGGCAAAACGTACTGACATTACTTAGCCTATAGTCCACAGAGTAAAATAAATCAACGAAAAGCTAATATGTTAGATATGTTTGTGGATGATTATACTTTTTAGGTTCTGCAACGATTGTCCTTCTAAATAAGGCAACTGAGCGTCAACAAAAATTGAAGCAATCTGTTGCAAAAGGTAGGCTATAGCATACAGAAACGAAACAACAATACTCACGTTTGTCTTATTTAAAATGGTAAAGTATTAGCTATTTATTATTATTAGGCTATTATTATTATTATTATTATCACAATTTCATCATTATCCTGACTTTCTTGTTTACATTGTTATGTATTTTAGGCTACACTTTACCTACTTTCCTAATTCTTATCTCAAACGAACAGTGTAGCCTATTATCACACATCAACCGCAATCACTTGAATATGATGGTATTTTTTTTCATTAGAAACAGTGGGAACTTTGCGTTGTGATTAATCTTAGGCGATAAGAGAGCGGTGTTTGTTTAGATTTCTGTAATGACGCACATTAGTCTCATTTAACCGCGGTTCGACAGAGGATGGGCACGAGCAGCAGTCCTAGTCCCTCTGCTCCGTATCCAGTAACATCACTGGACCAATTTGTCTTTCCATAATGCCGCGTAGGCTACTATTGGCTACTCTTCGTGCAGCCCATTCTCCCCCTGCCACGAGTTTGTTATACTGTCCCGGGACAGCCCGTCACTCAGCGGGCCTCTCAGGGACTTGGTGCGTGTTTGCTGCTGGTGGGCCGGCGAGGCTTCCGACGCAGCGGAGGAGGTTCTGAGACGACGCGGGCATAAAAGGTAGGAGAGCCGACGCCTCTCTCCAACCGCAGTCTAGTTGTGTGCTGCATGCTTGTTTGTAATGTGTAAACAGTAAACACGTTTTTTTCTAACATGGTTCAGTGATGCTCTGGTTTAGCTGTTTTTCGAGCCAAGCCTATTTTGGGTCAGTGTGTGTGTATTGTGTGTGCTCGCCCGAGCACGGTGTGTGTGTGTACGTGCCACTCATTTCAAATGCATTTGTTTTTCCTCTCAGGGTGAGCAGTCAGTGAGGGGTGAGGTGGCGATATAACATCCACCCAGACCATTCCTGCAGGGTCAATTACATCATGCACAATATTACACCAGGCACCAGAACTCCGAGTACGTCTCATGCAGGCGGCTTGCTATTATTGGGTTTAGGACAAGCAAGAAACACATCGCTAACACACAACACTGCTTACCAGACATTAGGTTTGATAGCAATACAAATGATCTGTGCCAGTCGATTGTGTATGTACAGTATGCTTGTGTGCATATTCATTATGTCGGTTGTAATTGCAAGGCTTTCATATGTGTACTTGTCTGTGTGTTACCGTTTGCACAAGTATATCTAGCTGTGTAGCATAGGGCTTAACAGTCAAACAACAGATTACATCTAACTATTCGTTTGCTGGTCTCAGTGCTGCATCACAGTAATCTGTGTAGTACTGAAGATGCAGGGAGAGGGACTCAGAGTAAGTGTGTTGTACACTGAGAGAATGAAGAGCTCAGCACCACCCAGACCAGGCGTTGCCATCACTGCTATGCTGTACAAAAACTCAGGTTATAATTTAACCATGCTGGTATTAGTAGGTGTGACTAGAAGTTATAACAGGCCTCTGTCTGTATTGTCCTGTAATAAGATCCCGATCTGCTAAATAATCGCTGAAACACCTGCGTGCGTTTTTACATGCATGCTATGTATGCGTGTTGTTGTTTTCTTCGTCCCTCCATGCTGGTTATATTTCTAGGGAAATGATCCTAATTAAATTATAATTTTCTTTGGTTTATAGTCTATATGCTATTGCAGCTTTTGACCTCAGTTAGCAGTTGGCACGCTTTAAAATCAGTAAGTTKCATTTCATTGGATATTGTTTACATATTATTTACAAATTTCACACTTGCTTTTCCATACTTGCATTTTCATCTATCAAGTTATACGTGTTCAACAACTGAAGCTAAACAATTTGTTAAATGGTTTTGCTTTGACTATGAACGTAATGATTGAATTTGCCAAATCAATTTTCTCAATGGGCCATATTTCAGTCTCTTCCCTCTTTCCTCTCTGCTCTCACTCCTTCCCCACTCCCCTTCCTCTATCCCCCCTCTTCCTRTGGTTTTTGCTGACTCAGTGTATTCGCTGGGTGGCCTGACAGCCATCACTTCCCCTTGCCACTGCTGCTGCTACTACACCTAACCTGACCGCACACACCCCAATCTCCAACATACCTTAACGYTATAGTATAAACATGCATGCACACATTTTATAGATACACTCTATTGCTGTCGGTGCGTAAATTTGTGTGGCATTGTGTGTGTCTTATTATGGGTATGTACAGTGTAGAATGTACATGTTTGCTTCCCGGTGTAAGGTTACTTACGGCCCAAGGCACACTTGAAATAGATAAAGGGGGCGATAGACTTGGAAAAATAGAGGTAATGAAAACTAAGGAGAGTGATCGAGAGAAAGCTAGGGATGAAAGCGGAGGTGCTGTGTCTCTGAGATACTGCTACTACCTACTACTGCTGCTACTACTACTACTGCTTCCGCGATTCCCCATAGTCAGCGTCAGAGAGAGAGCTACATTTGTCCGCCAAATAGCAAGGCTTAAATTGGCACAGTGAAACAAGACTACGTCTGTGTAGTGTCTAAAATTAGGTTTTATTTAGGCTACCTTATCATAATGATTTCCATGTAACTTTTTTCTGTAGACCTATTGGTTACTTATTTTGGACAGCCTAACACCAGTGATATAACAACTCAAGTAAAACCATGTAGGCCTAGTAGGCGATAATAACGTTTTGTTTTTCATTGTTTGAGAAATTAAATCCCCCCCCCCCACCCCCTAGGCATACATACATTTTTTCTTAACAAATATGGCCTATGACTGCAGTTCTATGTGTGTTTGTTTTGGGTTGGTATTTTTTCTGTTATTCCCAGAGGTATCTTTAGATTTGAACAGTTTGAGCTGTCACCCCACGCAAATAAATCGACAGTTTGATAAATCGCCCATGAAGTGCTGTTAATGCTCACATGCTATTAATAATTATTACGCTGATCTCGTGATTGAGTCACTGGCCTGGGGGTGTGCACCGTGCACGATTCCCAAACGTGGCGAAGTCATTATCGTGGAACGGTTTCCCACACCGTGGCCTGGGCCTCGCGCCTCGCTGCAGTCCCACCCGAGCCCCAGCGGAGAGAAAAAAAGTAATTTACCACTGGAGAAGGAACGTGCGCCCCAGCCGAGCCCTGCCACGCCTCCACCGGCTTCGCATTGTCACACACACTCTGACATGCGCCCTGCTGAGTAGACAAATCACAACATGCTATCACAAGGACAAGGYGAAAAATATGCCCCAGCAGCGTTTTTGCTCTGAAAATAAACAAACCAACAAACACAGAAGACATAATGGAGACGAAGTAATTATTAAATAGGAAAAGGAGTAATAAGTTGATGCAGCTAGGCCTAGTTTAGTGTTTGGGGGGAAATACAGACTTTTTAAAACCAATTAGACTGCACATCCCTTTGCATCATGCAATTCTCCTCTACAAAACTCAACTCTGCACTGGTAGAGTAGTTTCCCTGCTCTTCAGCAAACATTTTATCAGTAAAACAGTTGATACATTGGAGTTTATTTACACAAATGTAAATTATTATTCAATCTGAATATGCTAAATCTTCTCATGTTTCTTTGGGAGTCTATAAAAAAGTGTTGTGTCATGATTAGTGAAATGTTGCACACACACTAGGAGGAACAAATAGTTTGAGGGTCAGCAGTAGGATGTCGTGCTGCTGTCCTGTTTCCTTGTGCTCAGGGAGTGGACATCTGACTGCTAGAGGAACAACAACTAGTATTGCTGTGCGATTTTAAACTTTGCTGACTAAGGACTATACCTTGGATAAAATTCATCTGGTGTAGGTGTTTTCATATTCACTATATCCATGATGAGGCTCGTGCCTGGCTATTTCATAATGCAATACTGTATGAAGGTATTGGTCCATTGATTGGTCATTTTTCTGATCATTGTCATCATTCATATCTGAGCTGTATGACTGATAGTGACTTTGTGGTGAAGGGTCAAGTTTTTCCTGACTCACCATCAGATCATGACCTTCTCACTCCTCCCCAGCTTTCACTTCTACCCTCATGTGTGCATGTGTGATGCGTGTGTGTGAGTGTGAGCCAGCACTTTACAGATTGGTTAACACTATACTGTGCAGTCATGTTCCTCAAATGCCATTCATATAGTGGATGTCCAAAGAGATCAACAGTATAGCCACCTAGAATCCCCTCTCACTCACACACTCACACACTGTAGACCAAATTCATGTGGAGCAATGCAGTAGTGGACTGTCCTTAGTAACAGTGGAMGGTCAATTATTCAACTCATCCTGGCCACCCTCTATCACACACATATTCACTATTCAATTTCAGTCACTTTCACAGTCACTTCACAGTCATTTTCAAAGTCACTTTCTCGTGATACATGCACACACACACATAAGGGGTAGTAGAGTTGTGTTTAGAAAGTTGTGTGTATGACCTGGTCTAAAGGTAACCTGTCTGTCTGTTGTGTCTGTCTGTCTGAATACTCTAGCTTCTCTCACTGGCTCTGTGTAGCCAATAGGTCAGAAGAACCGAATAAAGAGGGTTGATGAAGGGAGAGCATGTGGGAGAGAAGCAGTGCTGTGCAGGCGGTCCCCAGCTGAGGTTTGTGACATCACCATTGCTCATCGTCAGTATATGGGCCAACACTCAGTTTCCCTATAGTGAACACACAGAGGTCCAATGTTCACTAATCATATAGCACGCACCTGTGCAACAGTGCATGCACATGCAGGCACACACACAAATACACGTATACACACTGAGACACACTTGCAAACACACATACRGTGCCTTCAGAAAGTATTCACACCCCTTGACTTTTTCCACATTTTGTGTTAGTCCGAATTTAAAATGTACTTAAATGAGATTTTGTAACTGGCCTACACACAATACCCCATAATGTCAAAGTGGAAATATGTTTTTAGAATTTATTACAAATTAATAAAACCATTTAAAAAATTGAAATGTCTTGAATAAATAAGAATTTAACACCAAAGTTATGGCAAGCCTAAATAAGTTCAGGAGTAAAACTGTGCTTGACCCCTGATTTTTATTTTASCTATTTGATTTAGAATTTTATAAAACATTGAATTTGGAATTTTCTACTATAGCCCAGAGAATCACATTGACCTTTACTACTATAGCCCAGAGAAACACATTGACCTTTACTACTATAGCCCAGAGAAACACATTGACCTTTACTACTATAGCCCAGAGAAACACATTGACGTTTACTACTATAGCCCAGAGAAACACATTGAATAACACGTAGGCACAAAAACTACCTTCATACTTCCATTCATTACCTTCATACTTCCAAAACTACCTTCATACTTCCATTCATTTTTTTAAAAACAGTACAGGGTACCTTTAGACCAGTCCAGTGACACTTGTGGGGGTCGTAAAGCAAAACAGAGAACACCATCGTGTTCGTTCTGCACACAGTGGTAATAATAGTTTGTAGGTCAAACCGTGCGAGATCGGTGGATTGAGACGCATCCAATGTAAAAACAGATATCTCTAGCTTAAATGTATGTGATTTTAATTAAGGGGATTTTTTTWAAATAATGTTGCTTAGATTGATGCACCGATGCGTCAATCAACTCTAGGGGGTTAACAAGTCACATAATAAGTTGCATGGATCATTTTGTGTGCAATAATAGTCTTTAACATTATTTTTGAATTACTACCACATCTCTGTACCCCACACATACAATTATCTGTAAGGTCCCTCAGTCGAGCAGTGCATTTCAAATAAAGATTTGACCACAAAGATCAGGGAGGTTTTCCAATGCCTCATAAAGAAGGGCACCTGTTGGTAAAAATAAAACAAAGCAGACATTGAATATCCCTTTGAGCATGGTGACCTTATTAATTAAACTGTGGATGGTGTATCGATACACCCAGTCACTAAAAGATACAGGCGTCCWTCCTAACTCAGTTACAGGAGAGGAAGGAAACCGCTCAGGGATTTCACCATAAGGCCAATGGTGACTTTAAAACAGTTAGAGTTAAATGGCCGTGATAGGAGAAAACTGAGGACTGTTTAACATCATTGTAGTTACTCCACAATACTAATCTAAATGACAGAGTGGAAAAAAGGAAGCCTGTACAGAATAAAAATATCCCAAAAACATACATCCTGTTTGCAATAAAGCACTTAAGTTAAAATGCAAAAAATGTGCCAAAGAAATTTGAATACAAAGCATTTCATGCATGTCCAACACATCACTGAGTACCACTCTTCATATTTTTATGCATGGTGGCAGCTGTATCATGTTATGAGTATGCATGTCATCGGTAACGGACTATGGAGGTTTTTTTTAGGATACAAAGAAACTGAATAAAGCTAAGCACAGGCAAAATAGAAGAGGAAAACCTGGTTGTCTGAAACTGGGTGACAAATTCACCTTTCAGCAGGACAAAAACCTAAAAGTATGGCCTAGTTTTAACTTAAATTGGCTTGAAAATCTATGGCAAGACATGAAAATGTATGTCTAGCAATGATCAACAACCAACTTGTCAGAGCTTGAAGAATTTAAAAAGAATAACGTGCATATTTTGTACAATCCATGTGTGCAAAGCTCTGAGAGACTTACCCAGAAAGACTCAGTTATAATCACTGCCAAAGGTGATTCTAATATGTATTGAATCAATTTATCAATATATTTGTAAAACATTTTTTTTTTTTACAAACGTTAGAATTTTTCTTCCAATTTGACATTACAGTATTTTGTGTAAATCGTTGGGAAAAAATGACAATTATATACATTTTAATCCCACTTTGTAGACAACAAAATGTGGAAAAGGGTGGTGGGATGTTGTCACAGTATGCCACCAGGTCACAGCATGCCACACACCAGGTCAAAGTAAGCCACACACCCATGTCTGCTGGGCTCCTCCCCCCTCATCTCATATGCACACATACTGTACTATGTCTACCATGTGCTGTGTCTACCATCTCCCCTCCCTTCATTCTAACTCTCTATCACTGGTGATGAGGAGTGTGGGTGTCATTGGCAGCTACACTATTATGACAGACCTCGTGTCTCCTGCCTCTCTCTTTATAACTCCAAATCCCACAATGCCTTGAGGCATGACTGGGTATTTCCTCATATTTTGACAAAGAGTTACATGATAAGTGACAGTACATGTCACAGTAGCTATGTTGTGTAGGATGCAGCCACCCTGTGTCATGTAGCTTGTCACAAGGTGTCTCTGTAAAGTGCTACGCCTGCAGGCAGTAAAGATGGCGAAGTGGTAGAGCCTTTGTGATTGAGGTGTCACTGGACCCAACACACACAGTGACAAACTGACCAAACCAGAGACAGATACACATAGGTGTCACTGGACCCAACACACACAGTGACAAACTGACTAAACCAGAGACGGATACACATAGAAGGTGTCACTGGACCCAACACACACAGTGAAACACTGAGACGAGAATCAAGCCAGAGGCAGATGTGCACTGAGCTGACTTAAGCGCTGTGTGTGTTGAGGAGGAGAAGGCAGATGAGATCAAACAGGATACAGTAGATATCATGGCTAGCCCTGGAGGTGTGTTTGTGCCAGCGGGACTCCTCTTTGTTGCTATCCAGAGTGACACGTTTTGTCTGTGTTTGGATACAGGGTGTTGTTGACTTTGTCTTGTGGTACTGAAGTGAGTGTGTTGGTTGACCYAACAACAGCAGAATTTAGAGCTACTTTCTCTCAGAGAAGTGATTTGCAGAGAGAGAGGCAGAAAGACAAGAGAACTGGGATAAACTCTGGATTTATAAAAAATGCCCTCATTTACCCTGTTTAGCACCTAGAACTGGATGATTCTGATTCTCCGGGAACAGAAAAACAGATGATAAGAAACGAACAGAACAAGGAAGTGTGATGGTTAAAGACTGCAGACTCAGCTGTGTTTCTGACATATAGGGGAGAGAGAGAGTGAAAGAAAGAAAGAAAGAACAAGAGAGAAGGAGAGAAYGAAGGAGAGTGAAAGAAAGGAGGCATCTCTCTGACATATTGCCTTTTCATTTAGTGTTTTGTTGTGGTGAGTTGTTGGCAGTTTGGGGCCAGCTCTTCTCCCCCCACCTCTCTCTCTCTCTGTCCTGCGTCTAATACACATCACTTTGGCAGGAAACTAAATATGGTCGTCTTCTGCAGATGTTGTTGTTCTGTTTATTGGTGATTTGCCATTTTCAGTTCACTATGGTTTTGAACTTTGGAAAAACCTTATACTCACTCTTCATCCAACGCCCACACGTGGGAAGGCTTTTAACATACTGTCTTCCCTCCCCAACTGTGTACACACACTGAGTGTGTGTAAAACATTAAGAACACCTTCCTAATATTGAGTTGCACCCCCTTTTGACCTCAGAACAGCCTTAATTGGTCTGGGCATGGACTCTACAAGGTGTTGAAAGCGTTCCACAGGGATGCTGGCCCATGTTGACTCCAATGCTTCCCACAGTTGTGTRAAGTTGGCTGGATGTCCTTTGGGTGGTGGACCATTGTTGATACACACGTAAAACTGTTTAGCGTAAAAACCCAGCACAGTTGCAGTTCTTGGCACAAACRGGTGCCCCTGGCACCTACTACCATACCCTGTTCAAAGGTACTTAAATCTTTTGTTTTGCCCATTGACCATCTGAATGGCACACACACAATCCATGTCTCAATTGTCTCAAAGCTTAAAAATCCTCATTTAATCCTTCTTTAACCAGTTAAAGTGATTTGTATAATGGTGTGTATAGACAATATGGACAGTATATGAATAGAAAAGGTGCATACAGCAGTGTTTATATAGGATGAGCCATGACTAGAATACACTATATACTGTACATAAACTGTGTGAAACAGTCTCTAAAATGCAGGGTACTGGGCTGTAATACAGGAACACAGAGATGAGAAGAGGGTCCCAATCCTTCCTTCACACATAGAAAGTCGTTCCCCCGTTTTCTCGCTTTCCTTTTCTCCTTTGAGTGAATTTTAGAGATGGAGATTAGTCCGCCTGGAGTTTGCATCACAGACACAGAGCCATAGCTTCCCATGTGTGCCAACATTGTGGAGAATCAACATGCTGTCCAAGCGTTTACATGCAGAACACACTTCCCTCTGCTTTGACAGTTATGGACATGGTCCAGATGCAGACAAGCAGCCCCAGCTCCTGTTACATAGAGCTACATGAATAAGTTATCCCCAGCACAGCACCCCCAGCCTCCCCCTCCACCCTGTTCACCTGGCCCTGTTTACCTTTCTGAAATATGAATGGCCTTTATTAGCGTTTAAGAGCCAATGCCAATTTAAGGTCACTAACACATCTACACACACCTTTTAGACCTCACACACAAGCCCTTCACTTCCTAAAACCTAAAAGCATTATGTTTAATACAAAGGGAAATGTTGTRCCAAAATATGAATGACGGAGTGTTTTGTCCCCAGTCTGGCCCACCTGCCCTGGCTGTTAGTGCTCTTAGTTTGTATCTGAGGAACCCAGCAGGCAGTCAAAYCATTACAGTTTGAAGACTTTGTTGTATCCAAAAGTTTCAATCTCATTTTGAAGTTTAAGTCTAAGACTTTAGTGTGGTTTTGGCTTGCAGGCTGGAGGATCTGGTGACATTTGCCACTGAGCACAAGGACCAACAGTGTCTTCAGACAGGGGGAGATGGGATAGAGTGCTCTTGGCTGATAAGAACTGTCTGAGGGGGTTGAAATATCATGCCCCTTATTAGAGGAGAGACCCACATTGCACCCTGAGCAGAGTGGGGCATTTGGGTAGGACCCAGGATTTGCGTCCGGAGAAAGTGGAATGTGGAGATTCATCAAACCTGTCAGGAGTGTGGCTGGAAATTCCCCTGGACCTCGAACGTCAGGACTGGACACTGGGATCCCGCCAGGCCTTGATGAGGCACATTTATCTTCCGTACTCATTCGGAATGCTGGCTCTCAGAATGCCGGCTATCCCATGGTTATGTAAGGGTTCTGGGAATGACTGACAGTTCCACATTGTAACATTGGGAAAGGGAATGGAAATGGGATACTTACTCAGTTGCACAACTGAATGCATTCAACTAATGTGTCTTCCTCATTTAACCCAACCCCTCTGAATCAGCGAGGTGTAGGGGGCTGCCTTAATTGGGAGCAGTTGTTAGGGGTTAACTTTCTTGCTCATGTGCAGAATGGCAGATTTTTACACCTTGCCGGGTTGGAGATTTGAACCAGCGATCTTTCAGTTACTAGCCCATCACTCTTAACCACTAGCCTACCTGCCGCACCACCCCGCTGCTTGACGTCACTTTGTAAATACCCATGTTTTTCAGTGATGCCATTTGGGATAAATAAAGTAAAACTGAGTGGATATTTTTAAGGGAAACGGATGTAAAAACCCCAAAAGAAGTGGTGCTGTAATGAGGCAGGGCTCTGGACAGGGCTGGAGACACCTTGGGGACGGACAGTGGCTGATGGAGCAGCACTCTGTGTACATGTACCTCATGATACACATCACTAAGTAGAGGAAGGAGGGAGGGACAAGACAAGATAGATACTGTAGGTGCTAGAGGGAGATGTATATTCTCTCTCTCTAGTTGTCCCTGAACTGTAGGTACTGAACAATGGCAAATTACTGTAATTACATAATGACTCAGTGCCTGATTATGCACCTATAGTAATTATACAATTATCCTTCTACCTCTCTCTCACTCTATTCTATCTCTCTCTCGCTCAAATTTGATTTGTCACATGCGCCAAATACAACCGGTGTAGACCTTATCGTGAAATGCTTACTTATAAGCCCTTAACCAACAATGCTGTAAGAAAAATGAGAACTAAGAAAATATTTACTAAAAAAGTAACACCACAAAATAAAAATATTGAGGCTATATACAGGGGGTACCGAGTCAATGTGCGAGGGTACAGGATAGTCGAGGTAATATGTACATGTAGGTAGGGGTAGACTGACTATGCATAGATAGTAAACAGTGTAGCAGCAGTGTAAGAAAATGGGGGGTCAATGCAAATAGTCTGGGTAGCCATTTGATTAACTGTTCAGCAGTCTTATAGCTTGGGGCTAGAAGCTGTTAAGGAGCCTTTTGGACCTAGACTTGTCGTTCCAGTACCGCTTGCCGTGAGGTAGCAGAGAGAACAGTCTATGACTAGGGTGGCTGCAATCTTTGACAATTTTTAGGGCCTTCCTCTGACACCGCCTGGTACAGAGGTCCTGGATGGCAGGTAGTTTGGCCCTAGTGATGTACTGGGCTGTACCCACTACCCTCTGTAGCGACTTGTGGTTGGATGCCGAGCAGTTGCCCTACCAGGCGGTGATGCAACCAGTCAGGATGCTCTCGATGGTGCAGCTGTAAAACTTTTTGAGGATCTGAGGACCCATGCCAAATCTTTTCAGTCTCCTGAGGGGGAATAGGCATTGTTGTGCCCTCTTTACGACTGTCTTGGAGTGTTTGGACCATGATAGTTTGTTGATGATGTGGACACCAAGAAACTTGAAGCTCTTGACCTGCTCCACTACAGCCCCATCGATGTGAATGGGGGCGTGCTTGGTCCTTCTTTTTCTGTAGTCCACGATCAGCTCCTTTGTCTTGCTCACATTGAGGGAGAGGTTGTTGTCCTGGCACCACACTGCCAGGTCTCTGTCCTCCTCCCTATAGACTGTCTCATGGTTGTCAGTGTCATGACGTTGGGTTGGGGGTAGGTTTATGACAATCATAAATACCTCTTTCCCCCTTTTTCCCTCTCCCTACTATAACTGATGTGACATAAGAAAACCCCTTGGTTAACATAGAGATTCTGAGAACATCAGAAGTGGGGGGAAATGAACTATATTCTGGTAATCCGACCAACTGAACAWATGCGGTGGTACTTAAGGTATATTATGTCAGTTCAGTTGCCCTCTGACACATTCTCATCAATGATAGAATGACATAAACTCTACTGTGGAAAGTCTAAACGTCAGAGGTATCGGATTCACAMGGAATTGTTGTTTAATTSAAATGTTTGAATATGASATTATTTGTGAAGAGYTMAAATGTAATTMTAGCTTCCAAATGAGAGATCTGGACTTTCATAAGTTTTCCTCTGCTCACAGTGGCCCGCCCCTGTGAAGAGGCATGGGTTATAAACTTTTCAGACACACCCCTCTCCCTCCACTATATAAAGCCATTGACAAGAATATAACTTTCTGTTCCGGGTACACCAGGATGACGGTCCTGTGTCAGAATGGTTCACATAATAGCTACAGAACTAAGCCAACATCAGCATGGACTTTGATTGTGAATGGTATGAACTTTGAACTCGTATTCACTACAGAAGTGATATCTCCTAACCGTTGAGTTAGCAACAGCGAAACGCAGGTTAGGAAGGACAGTCCGAGTATCCCGTCTACTATACACAACGTTACTCCAAAGTATCCCGTGACAACCAGAGACATTCTCCAAAGGASAGAGGACTCGGGTTGGCGATACGGCCTTCCATCTACCACCAACCTACTGAAGCGCAGCTCAGAGTAAATATGTATTGCATTTTCCTTTTCAAATGGGCGGTAATTTAGAATGCATCAGATACTGTATTTACGATAGCACAGCTCGCCTATGTTCCAGTCTCCCGCTCTTTCACTAAGAGACAGCCCCTTCCCTTTGTGTAACAAGCTGTCAAATCTATTCCGCCCGCTAGGGACGTTTTTCTGTATGACGTCTTTTGTGATCAAGTTATGATTTAATTGTATATGTGTGATTCTGTGTTATTAGTTAGGTATTTAGTAAATAAATAATTAAACCCAATTTTGTATTGCTGATTCAAATTGTTAGCCAGGATTCTTGCAGATAACATAGGACTTACAACTTTCAGATGAGACTGAATAAAATGACGATTAATGTGACTGCTATTTAGTAAAATATTACTAAATCTTTAAGAGTTTATTCGGAAGATAACAGCTCTATAAATATTCTTTCGTGGTGTCCCTCTCTAGTTAATTAATATTTACATGATTAGTTCAATCAGGTAATATTAATTACGGAGAAATTATTTTATAGAATAGTATGTCATAGCAATTAATCTGGCATAGTCAAAGACACGACATCAGTGATCAGGCCTACCACCGTTGTATCGTCTGCAAACTTAATGATGGTGTTGGAGTCGTGCTTGGCCACGCAGTCGTGGGTGAACAGGGAGGACAGGAGGGGACTAAGCACGCACCCCTGAGGGGCCTTTGTGTTACGGATCAGCATGGCAGATGTGTTGTTGCCTACCCTTACCACCTGGGTGCGGCCTGTCAAGGAACCAGTTGCAAAGAGAGGTGTTTAGTCCCAGGGTCCTTAGATTAGTGATGAGCTTTGAGGGCACTATGGTGTTGAACGCTGAGCTGTAGTCAATGAACAGTCTTCGCACGTAGGTGTTCCTTTTGTCCAGTTGGGAAAGGGCAGTGTGGAGTCCAATYGAGATTGCATCATTTGTGGAACTGTTGGGACGGTATGCGAATTGGAGATAAACTCTGGGTTTCTGGGATGATGGTGTTGTGAGCCATGACCAGCCTTTCAAATTACAGGTTGAAAATCTAAGTGAAGACACTTGCCAGTTGGTCAGCGCATGCTCTGAGTACACATCCTGGTAATCCGTCTGGCCCTGCGGCCTTGTGAATGTTGACCTGTTTAAAGGTCTTACTCACATCGGCTACGGACAGCGTGATCACACAGTTGTCCGGAACAGCTTGTGCTCTCATGCATGCTTCAGTGTTGCTTGCCTCGAAGCGCGCATAGAAGTAATTTAGCTCATCTGGTAGGCTTGTCACTGGGCAGCTCGTGGCTGGACTTCCTTTTGTAGTCCGTAATAGTTGGCAAGCCCTGCCACATCTGATGAGCGTCAGAGCCGGTGTAGTAGGATTCAATCTTAGTCCTGCTTTGACTGTTTGATGGTTCCTTCGGAGGGCATAGCAGGATTTCTTATAAGCATCCGGGTTAGTGTCCTGCTCTTTGAAAGCGGCAGCTCTACCCATTAGCTCAGTGCTGATGTTGCCTGTAATCTCTGGCTTCTGGTTGGGGTATGTACYTACGGTCACATCATCAATGTACTTATTGATGAAACCGGTGACTGATGTGGTATACTCCAGTCTGTGCTAGAAAAACAGTCCTGTAGCGTAGCATCTGCATCATCTGACCACTTCCGTATTGAGCGAGTCACTGGTACTTCCTGCTTTAGTTTTTGCTTGTAAGCAGGAATCAGGAGGATATAATTATGATCAGATTTGCCAAATGGAGGGCGAGGTAGAGCTTTATGTATATTCTCGGTTGCACATGTGAAATGCTGGTAGAAATGAGGTATAACMGATTTAAGTTTTCCTGCATTAAAGTCCCCGGACACTAGYAGRGCCACCTCTGGATGAGCATTMTCTTGTTTYCTTATGGCCTTATACAGTTTGTTGAGTGCGGTCTTAGTGCCAACATCGGTTTGTGGTGGTAAATAGACAGCTACGAAAAATATAGATGAAAAATCTCTTGGTAGATAGAGTACCTCATGATAAGCTGTCGACCACACTATCTCAGGTGAGCAATACCTTGAGACTTCTTTAATATTAGATTTCGAGCACCAACTGTTATTGACAAATAGACATAGACCACCACCCCTTGCTGATCTGTCATGCCGATGCACGAAAAATCCAGGCAACTGTATATTATCCATGTTGTCATTCAGCCACAACATGGTGAAACATAAGATATTACAGTTTTTTATGCCCCGTTGGTAGGATAGTCTCACGGAGCTCATCCAGTTTATTCTCCAAAGATTGCACATTGGTCAATAGGATGGATGGTTGAGGCGGGTTACACACTCGTCAACGAATTCTCCAAGGCACCCGGATCTGCGTACCCTGTATCAGCATCTCATCTTCATGAGAATGACGGGGATTTGGGCCTGGTCTGGGAGCAGCAGTATGTCCTTCGAGTCCGACTCTTTAAAGAAAACATCTTCATCCAGTTGGAGGTGAGTAATCGCTGTTCTGATGTCCAGAAGCTCTTTTCGGTCGTAAGAGACAGTGGCAGAAACATTACGTACAAAATAAGTTACAAACAATGTGATTAAACACACAAAATAGCACAAACGGTTAGCCCGTAAAACAACCACCCTCCCCTCCCATTCTCACTCCTCTCTCATTCTGAAAAGTAAGTTCTGGAGGAGACAGTAGAGAGAAGTGAGAGATGTAAAGAGATGAGAGGAAACAGGTAGAAGTATGGTGACAGGGCTTGTGTTGCATCATCACCCTACTGCTTAAGAGCCATGAGCTCATACACACACAGTGGAGGAGGTGGGGGCATAGTAGCCTGGTTGACGGAGGTCACAGGTTAGTCTCAGAGAGATGTGCGTGTCTGAAGACACCAGGGAGGAAGCCCTGAAGACCAAAGGACTGGGCTGATGGTAAGAGAGCAGAGAGCAGAGGAGGTGGGGGAGTCTCTGTCCATCTGGTGCCTCTAATCTAGCTACAGATGCTCTGTCAACTGAAAGTGCCGTCTTCTCCTCAGACACTACACATACACACACACACACACACACACACACACACACACACACTGCCACCCAGTTGCGTGATCTTGGATGTGTTTGTATATGTCTGACTCCTGTGGATTTCCACAGTTAGTCAGTCTCCCTATCAGTCTTGAAATATCCCAGGTCCCTTGCTTAGATCCCCTGAATGACTCTACATCTGAAGCATGACTATGTGAATATACATTATTTTAATAGCAGTTCAATGTCAAACCCATTATCCATCTGAAGAGTATTGCCACATTCAAAACAACTGGGATTTCTGAAAAATACGAGGTCAAATCACGATGTTAGTGATCTTCAGGTCGGAAAGTCGGAACTCTAGAAAGAGGCCCGAGTTGGAATTCCAAGTTGGATGACCTTCAAATCGATATTTCCCAGTCGGAGCTCGTTTTTTTCCTGAGTTCCCAGTTGTTTTGAACACACCGAAGTCGGAAGTTGGAGATTTCCAAGTTCCCAGTTGTTTTGAACGCGGCATATGAATTGGTCTGTTTGAGAAGGTTAGAATCTTAAGCAACCTGCATAAACATTGTTTGAAGTACAACAGACCAACATAACTACTGTAGTAGGTCAAAGCTGTGTGCTGGAAAACCTGGGTAGAGTATGGGTGGAATAGGCATTGTGGTGCTCATGTGAATTTCCTTTCTTTTTTGGCTTCAGACAAATGCCTATTCTCACTTATAACATATTTTTTTGTTTTTCATTTCACTGGAAGGTGGTTATGGAATATTATTATACAATATTATAATATAGCATAACACATCAATATAAGTTAAGATAAAGTAAACAATAATGACAAATGGCAACAAAAATGTAGTTGTTAGATTTTTCCAGAGGGAGGTGAAAAAACAGAAACCCATTTAAGCCAAAATAGAGTAAACTGGAACATTTTTCCCTGATCAAGACAATTGAGCAAGCTCCTGGAAAATACACAAATAATCAACATGTATCCTTTAACTATTTACATGAAAATGTACCTTAAAGTTTACTGAAGAAAGGCCTAGTACTACATCACCTGTAAACAAAAGTGACTTATCATTAAATATACCATTTAAAACCAAATGTACATTCATCAGATATAGTCAGTTTTGTAAGTACAATTCAGGGATGGCCACAATTGCTCTTGACAAGCTACAGGTTTATACAGGCTTTTTTGTTCAAGCCTAGTTCTACCACACCTAATTCTACTATTTATGGTCTCGATGAACAGCTGAGTAATAGAATCAGGTGTMGTAGCACTGGGCTTGAATCATTTTGGTAACACCTGATACAAACACTGCTGAGAAACACCTGTAAAATACAAAGTCATTAGACAAGTACAAAACACACTTAAGAAAAATGAAACGCATGTTTACAGATCTGACATTGGATAGGTGCTCTAAATCCTTTTGCTACAAATGTTCTTAGTAATTCGGTACACAGCTGTCCATCTTCAGTAAAGAGCATACATTCCCAGTATAAATATGAAAACAGATGGGAGTACTCACAGATTTGGAACAGAACATACATTTTAAGTATTGATATTGTGCCATGTACCATGTGTACTGCGCGCATTTGAATTGGCATAAATCGTTTGTCAGCTCCACATGGGAAAACGTCCATTTCTCCATGACAGGTGCATGCCCACAATCCGCCACTCTGCCATAAAGCACTGTGTCCCTGGTCAGTACCGTAGGGATGGTGTGCATCTCATAAATGAGAGCAAAGACCTCTTCCTTTAGAGTCTGAGAGCTGGTCTCTCCTGGTTTCCAGCAAGATGCACACAGTAGTACACACCACCACACTTGCTGCCACCCCACGAACCCAAAGGCTCTATAAGAGTCACCTAATGAATGGAAATAAGTGTGTGTGTCATGAGGGGGCAAAACTAGAAACAAAATAATGGTCAAAAAGTATTCTGCAGGAGGTGAACCCACAATCCACAGGCCACTACCATTACACTACGAARCCTGTTACTAAAACATCGATTTCAACAGACCATTTAAATGGAGAGTCTGGAAGCATTAGTGGGAGCGAGGAGGGAATYGAGACAGTGTTTTAATCAAAAGCAATCACTTTTGCATGTGAACACACAGAATCCTACTCATTACTACACGTGCTTAATTAAACTACATTACCAAATGTATGTGGACACCTGCTCTACATCAACTGCATGACCAAAAGTATGTGGGCACGTGTCAGCGACGGGTGTGGCTGAAATAGCCGAATCCACTAATTTGAAGGGGTGTCCCTTTTGGCCATGTAGTGCTATATATACAAAAGTATGTGGACACCCCTTCAAATTAGTGGATTCGGCTATTTCAGACACCCCCTTTGCTGACAGGTGTATAAATTTGAGCACACAGCCATACAATCTCTATAGACAAACATTGGCAGTAGAATCGCCTTACTGAAGAGCTCAGTGACTTTCAACATGGTACCGTCATAGGATGCCACCTTCCCAACTAGTCAGTTCGTCAACAAATAAAATTGGGCCTTAAGCTACTTCCACATACACTTCCATAAATGTTTTTAACTGGTCCGGGCTACCTTCAGACGAGTCTTGCGAGGCATGTATGTGTTCGTGAGAGTCTTACCTTTCCATAGGGTGGTCATATTAGTTTGTAGGCCAAATCGTTCGGACACTACAGACGTTTTCGTGAGAAGACCAATATTCAGGATGGTCTCATGGTCTGACAAACACCGTCACCTTCCACCGCAGATGCGGAAGGCCGCCATTGGCGGATGCGGTGGATTGAGCTATCTTAAACAGACAGATTTTGTTGGGAATTGTTTTTATTATGCAAAATAGATTTTTGCAGGGCATAGACATCGACTCTAGGGGGTTATGCCAGTGATCGACAGTCACTCAATTAGTCCTTGTCAGCAAAAAGAAAAGTGATTGGTAAGTCACAGTAGTCTGGCCACCCATCTAAACTTGTAATAATCATAGTCGTATTAGCGATCGGACGGCCCTCATTGATTTTGTAAGTCACCCTCACTCAGGTATCATATTAAAAACTGCTAACATTTCTCTCCGCCCCATGGCAAATTGAGCATAATTGCATTAAATTAGTTATAAAATAGCAAAGTCTTCGCTCTGCCCCATGTCAAAATGTGTAGATTTACATCAAACTTTCCTTTAAACTGCAACATTTTCTCTACGCCCCATGGGGAAATGTGTGGAATTGCAGGAAATGAACTCTAAAAGTATATATTTTTTGTCTCCACTGTGAAGAGGGGGACCACTAAAAATGTTTGCTTGCAAAGTGGGCCCCCTACCCCCAACACAATTTCACTTAGGGCTAGGGCCGGCTCTGACTGCTGGTATGGATGTGGGTACGCAGTTCTGAGAGCCGCTGTGGCCCCATCAAAGTTGTTCATTGCTGATTTACATGAAGCCACGAACCTAAAACTAAATAGATGCGATAGATATAGAATTGTGTAGGGCTGAAAATATATTGTGAAAGATTAAAAAATGGTATGTCTGCATCAGTGGCGTATGANAAAACTAAATAGATGCGATAGATATAGAATTGTGTAGGGCTGAAAATATATTGTGAAAGATTAAAAAATGGTATGTCTGCATCAGTGGCGTATGACACATTGATGTAATACCATCATTGACAATTTATGTAACAACTGGCTTAAGTAACTGTTGGGGGGAAAAGTAGACTTTAGGATAATGAAAGAGTGTGTCTGTAACCACTACAGCTAAGGAAACCAGTTTATTAGGCCACAGATMAAATKAGTTATGATGAACTTCACAGGGTGGTGAAAGTGCAAGGTGATGAYCTTGATGTTCCTTTKCAATAAATATCAAGAGTCTTATTCTGGTGGCATGATGATCGATGCTTYACTGCTGTTTGACAAATAAAAATATTCTTGCTCTTAATTATACCATTCATGTAGACTACCCGCTTGGCCGTGGGAAGATGTTTTGGGGTGGGGGTGCTGTAGACATGGGAGTGCTGTTGAAATGGGGGTGATGTTGATAAGCATTTTTTTCCACTCATACAGGAGTAATAAAGGCCTAGTGCACAAATTGTATATCATTTTGATTTATCAACGGGTGCTACAGCACCCTCATCACCGCTACTTTCCTCGGCTATGCCTACCCGTACTGTCTCTGCAAGCTGTTGGCTTGAGCGCATGTGCCAATTCAGTAAATGAAAACTTAAACGAAAAAGTACATTTTATGTGCACTACGTCTTCACGCACTGATTTATTTGATCCGTAATAAGTACGTTTGGAAACACATCACTGGTGGGATAATGCAGACTTTCTCTTCATGCAAATGTTTGAATATTCACATGAACATCTCTCTGATTGGATGGAACCCTAGCTTGTGTTGAAATTGTGTTTGCAGATGATTGTGTGTGTTTGTGTGCTTGACCCTCAATATTTCAGCAGCCCGACAGATAAGAAGGGGACATCAACAAGAGACATACAGAGAAGAAGAGACCATAAGAGAATAACTGACCGGAGTAGATTGAAAGCCACAGTGAAAAACAAAAGAAACATTTAGGAGAGCGTGAGAGAAAGTGGTATGGGAGAGAGTGGTATGGGATGGGTGAAAGAAGCAGTTTCCTGGACTGAGACATTTTCTATGAAGCAGCCATTAAAGATTGATTGTCAGGGAAGTGTTTGAGAGAAAACAGATGTAGCACACACAGTGACACATGTCAGAGCKCACAGAACCAATGTTATTAATATACAGTATATGATGAATATAATATGAGTAAATACATCTCTTAACACTAAAAGCCACTTTTCATCCGTCTGGCTCAGAACTCCACTCTCTCTAAACCTAGAGTTCCACTCACAGCTTCCAGGTGTGTGACACACATACACATGGCAGAAAGAGGTAGTCATGTAGTCAAGAGGTAGTCATGTTGACCCATGTCAGCTGTCATAGTGACCCGGGATGTTAACCCTAACCTGTCCGTCCACTTTGCCCGATTGCACTTTTATCGAAGTGCACTTAAACAAAAAATGACTCTCTTTGGATCAAAGCATCTGCTAAATGGCATATATTACTATATTACTATGTGCACGCACTCATGAACCTACACACACACACATATGTGCACGCACTCATGAACCTACGCACACACACATATGTGCACACACACAAACAGTTCAGAGGTGTGTGTGCGCTGGCTGTGGGGTTAATAAGCAGTGGCAGTGGGGCTCAGATGGGATGTTTCTACGCTGGTCTGATACTGCATGTCATAAGACTATTTGATGAAATGTTCATGAATCATGCAGCGATGGGGTGTGTGTGTCGGTGGAGGGGGACTATTAGAATACAGGGGTCCATCTCAGGAGAGAGGTGCCTAGTTACGGTGGAGGTGGTTCTCCCATCGACAGAGGAGATCAAAACCCCTCCAACACACAGACACACCTGCAGGTAACGAAAGAAAAGAGAGAAGGCTGAAAGGTGTAGGAAAGGAGAGAGCAAGGACGAAAGCTAGACAGAGGAGCAGAAGGATGGAAACGGATTAAAATGAGTAAAAGATAGAGAAAAGTTTGATGGAGAGTGTGAAAAGAGTCAGAGTGGAATACTGCTCGTTAGCCTAACCGGATCATAACACTCTGTTCCTATTCAATTATCCCTGGCTGAGGTATTAGCTCCCCAAGCCACTAAACACTCTCCTCTCCTCCAGAGATAATGACTACAACACCACAACATGTTCCCCTGTGGAGCCCTGTGTTCATGTCATTAATCTCTATCGCTCCCTCTCCGTCTTCCTCTCAGGCTCTCTCATCCCCCTGTTCAGTGGCTGTGGTGCTGAAATCAGTGATCAGCTGTCTTCTGTTCATTTCCAGTTGATCCCAGTACTGTGTGTGTGTGTGTGTGTGTGTGTGTGTGTGTGTGTGTGTGTGTGTGTGTGTGTG
>NC_036856.1:33049363-33052139 GCF_002910315.2 Salvelinus sp. IW2-2015 | reverse complement strand
CTCTCTCCTCTCTCTCTCTATCCCCTTCTCTCTCCTCTCTCTCTCTATCCCCTTCTCTCTCCTCTCTCTCTCTATCCCCTTCTCTCTCCTCTCTCTCTCTATCCCCTTCTCTCCTCTGTCTCTATCCCCCTCTACCTATCTCTCCCTTTCTTTAACTCTTTCCCACTCTCTCCATATGAACACGAAGGACAGAGAAAAGTAACAACAGAGAAGCGGTGTCAAGAGAGGGAGAGATGTAGGAAAGGAGCGATAGAGGAAAGGAAGAGAGAAAGAAGAGATTAAATTATGCCAGACCACTCAGTGAATAATTCAGTCTTCCCTTTTCCGCTCCTGTCATCCCACCTTTTCTTTCCTCTCTTTTAATCTTTCTCTCTCCTTCAGTTCTCACCCTATGCACAGGGATAGTGTGAGGCGATTCGGCAGGAGGAGTGTAGACAGGTGTAAGGTAACATTTCATCTGTTGGTGAAGGACACATTCTGTTGTCCACATGTGGGGGAACTGTATCATTGGGGGACAGYGGGTGGTGTGCAAGGTAGCATGAGGGAGGGACAGGTGTCATTCAAAGGAGGTCGCTCCATGGTTCAAAAGTGTAAAGGTAACTGGGTCAGGAGTGTATAGCAGAAGAGACGGAGTGAGAGAGCTGACTCCTCCCCAAAATCTATCAGCTCTGCTGTAGTGTGAAGCAGTGGAAGTGGGGAGTTTTTGTATGGCGGTCAATGCTAGGGTGTCCAATTTGGTCAATATAACATTTTATTGGACATTTGCTACGTGAGGCCTATTCGATGAAATAGAAGTTTCATAATGCCTAGTTTGTTACGAATGTACTGAAATAATTAGACACACGTAACTTCTGACAACTTTGACAAAAGCAATGTTTTATCAGAGTTGTGCCTGTTGTTCACATACGAATCTGCCACCTTAATGGCTAGYATGTCCCGCCTCCTCCCGCCTGCCTTCCGTCTTTGCAGACATTTATCCACATTTTTTAGAGCGGAGACACCAGTATCTTGTCAGTATTTACAGTACCTCCATCTTTGATTACCACAATCACCATACTGCAACAGAATGCAAGGACAAGTGACCGTGTGGTTTGGGATTGGCTGCAGGGTTATCGATCACCACGGTAACAGATGCTATTGATCAGGAAGTGGACAGAGAGGTCCTTAGAGAGCGGTCTGGTGTTCTCTCTTTAGAACTTATCTGTGTCTGTAGAGGTACCCTATTTCCCATGTAGTGCACTACTTTCCTTATATAGTGCACTACTTTAGACCAGGGCACTTATAATGTTATTTCGATCAGAGCTGGGAGATCAGAGCTGCTAGATCAGAGCTGCTAGTTTACAAGATTACAGCTGCTAGTTTACAAGATTACAGCTGCTAGTTTACAAGATTACAGCTGCTAGTTTACAAGATTACAGCTGCTAGTTTACAGGCTAACTTCACCCTGCAATGCCCTGCCAGATCCTTCCGCACACGCCTTCCATCAGGCCCTGGCTAACTCTAACTTGATCTGCCAGATCTCTAGAAGGTCATCAGGCTGGCCTCAACTTACTTGACTGCTGCCAGATCTCTAGAAGCGTTCATCAACGCCCTGGCTCAACTTACTTGATGCCTGCAGATCTCTAGAAGGTTCATCCGGCCTGGCCAACTTCCTTGATGCCTCCTTCGCAGATCGCTCCTAGAAGGTTCATCACGGCTCGCCCTAACCTTACTTGATGCCTGCAGATCTCTACGAGGTTCCATCAGGAGCTGGCTACTTACTTGATGCCTGCAGACTCTCCAGAGACGTTCATCAGGCCTGCCTAACTTACTTGATCCTGCTGCAGATCTCCAGAAGGTTCATCAGGCCTGGCTAACTTACTTGATGCCTGCAGATCTCTAGCAAGGTTCATCAGCCCTGGCTCAATTACTTGATGCCTCGACGATCTCCAGAAGGTTCATCGGCCTGGCTAACTTACTTGATGCCTGCAGATCTCCAGAAGGTTCATCAGGCCTGGCTAACTTACTTGATGCCTGCAGATCTCCTAGAAGGTATTCATCAGGCCTGGCTAACTTACTTGATGCCTGCAGATCTCCAGAAGGTTATTCACCCAAAGTGTCATTATCACTAAAGCGCACACGACACACACACACAACACACACACACACACACACACACCACACACCACACACACACACACACACACACACACAACACACACACACACACACACACACACACCACACACACAACACACACACACACACACCACACAACACAAACACAAACTTTAGATTGTCTTTTTTCTCCTCTTCTCTTTAAATCTGAAACAGCCTGTGTTGTTTAAAACACACAACAGGCAATCTGTTAATATTCATGTGGATCTCCAGGACTGCAAGCTGTCTGTCTGTCTGTCTGTCTGTCTGTCTGTCCTGTCTGTCTGTCTGTCTGTCTGTCTGTCCTGTCTGTCGTGTCTGTCGTGTCTCTCTCGTCGGTCGTCGTCGTCGTCGTCTGTCGGTCTGTCGGTCTGTCGTCGTCGTCTGTCGTGTCTGTCTGTCGTTGTCGTCTCGTCTGTCTGTCTGTCTGTCTGTCTGTCGCTGTCTCTGTCCTGTCTGTCGCTGTCTGTCTCTGTCTGTCTGTCTGTCTGTCTGTCTGTCTGTCTTGTGTGTGTAGTGTGTCGGTCTCCTCTCTCTCTCTCTCTCTCTCTCCTCTCTCTCTCTCTCTCGTCTCTCCTCTCTCTCTCCTCTCTCTCCTCTCTCTCTCTCTCTCTCTCTCTCTCTCTCTCTCTTTTCTCTC
>NC_036856.1:33009593-33046143 GCF_002910315.2 Salvelinus sp. IW2-2015 | reverse complement strand
TCTCTCGCTTAGGTTGCTATTAATGTTTGTCTTTCTTCAGGGTTTGTATGTAAGCAGCCAGAGGACAGAGGAGCCTTGCAGCTGAATCACAGTCCTGGAGATCCACATGAATATTAACAGCTTGCCCGCTGTGTGTGTGGAAGACTGAGGCATTTTCCTTGAGCTAAAAATCACTGTTTTTTGACAGTGTGTTTGAATGTGTGCTTGTCGTCCAGAGGCTGTTTTACTTCCGGGTGTGGATCTTTGACATGGAAGGAGATGGAGAGTACACGGGGACAGTTACAGATGTTAATTTGATCACCCTGTTGCAGGAGAACTTGCAAAACTTGTAGTGTATMTATGGTTTAAAAAAGTTTGACGTTTGAAATTTCCAGTTTGAAATTTCAGACTTAATTTTCCCTTACGAAAATGTATCAACCCCTATAAAAATGTCCATTAATTATAATCCACATAATAATTCACATTTCCTGTTGCTGTAGGATTATTTTCCTGCTGTAGCAAACTGGCTCAAATTAAGATCCTACATACAGTATGTACATTTTCCTGGAGCTAAACCACACACTTTATGTCTGAATGTTCCTGTGTGATACACTCCTGATATATTGTGTGATCCATGTTAGAGCCTAAGGGTCTACCACACCTGGCTGAACTGTATACTGAGGTATTCACTATGTACAACTCCAACTTTAGTTTAATCCTGCATTGATGTCAGGGTAAGCTTTGAGCTTCGAGTGAACGGAGGAATCGAACATCAGTAACATGTTGCCTCCAGCGGTTGGTGTCTTTACCAGATAGACCTTGTGTCAGCACTGCAGCACCCAGGTTTAACAGAACACACACACATACACACAACATTGAGAAAGGCTGAGCCAACAACAAACAACCAAAGGCACAAAGCGCTGAAGAGGATGGACTCTCTGAAGTCTCTTTGATAAAAGACACAGTATCTGTTTGAGCCACTCCAAGGTAGACAGTGAGAAATACAAAATGATAGCCTACAGAAAGCCAGAGAGATGGATGGATAAAAAGAGAGACAGGCCTCGGCCTGGGGGCTATAGTGATGATGGTTATTTGTTTCAACCCTTCCATCCCTCCATCGCACCGTTCTATCTCTTTGTAGTGACGGCTCTTCTCCTTCATCAGTGTAGGTGCTGAACGCACCCCTAGAACAGAGGAGAGGGGTTTACTGTCCACCCTCTGTCCAAAACTAACAGGGGGAGAGGGGAGGTCCTGAACGGGATGGATAACGTCCTCACCCCCCTCTACCCCTCGCCTCAGAGCGGGAGGGGGTAAAACGCTGATTATTGGCCAACGCAGCTCCCATATTGCTGAAGCGTGGGGTTTCAAACTGCTGCGTCTGACTCCAACACACACACACACCACCACACACACCACACACACACACACACACACACACACACACACACACACACACACACACACACACACACACACACACACACACACACACACACACACACACACACACACACACCCAGCACACACACACACACACACACACACACACACACACACACACACACACACACGCACCAGATATGATGTACGTAAAAGCACACAGACACAATGCATACACACCATAAGCACAAGCATGCGGAAATGCCAGACCAGCTAAATCTACCCCTTAAGACAGATGCACCTCCGCCCGAATCCAACGGGCATTCCACTCACCCCTTCACCTGCCTGTACCATCTCTCTCCCTTCCTTCCTTCCTTTCTTCCTTCTTCCGTCCCTCTCTCCCTCTCCCGGAGGGAGTCCACAATTAATGACCCCACTGATGACCGAATCAGCGTTGGTGAGACACGGAGTGGGGGAGCCGTCCTTAGGGAGTGTGTGTGTGTGTGTGTGTGTGTGTGTGTGTGTGTGTGTGTGTGTGTGTGTGTGTGTGTGTGTGTGTGTGTGTGTGTGTGTGTGTGTTGTGTGTGTGTGGTGTGTGTGTGTGTGTGTGTGTGTGTGTGTGTGTGTGTGTGTGTGTGTGGGGGGGGGGGAAGCGCTGAGGAAGGCAGCTCTGGTTTGGGTTGTGTTATCAGTGCTGTACATACTGTACGCTATGCTCAAAGGGACAGAGTGGTCCGTGTGTGTGTGTTTTTTTGGTTTTACCATTCTTGTGAGGACCAGAAGAATATTTTGCTGGTCCCACAAGGAAAAAGGCTATTTTAGGCTTTGGGGTTGGTTTAAGGTTAGGGTTACAATTAGGGTTACAAATACAGTGGGGCAAAAAAGTATTTAGTCAGCCACCAATTGTGCAAGTTCTCCCACTTAAAAATATGAGAGAGGCTGTAATTTTCATCATAGGTACACTTCAACTATGACAGACAAATGAGGAAAAAAATCCGAAACACATGTAGGATTTGTAATGAATTTATTTGCAAATTATGGTGGAAAATAAGTATTTGGTCACCTACAAACAAGCAAGATTTCTGGTCTCACAGACCTGTAACTTCTTCTTTAAGAGGATCCTCTGACCTCCACTCGTTACCTGTATTAATGGCACCTGTTTGAACTTGTTATCAGTATAAAGATCCTGTCCACAACCTGAAACAGTCACACTCCAAACTCCACTATGGCCAAGACCAAAGAGCTGTCAAAGACACCAGAACAAAATTGTAGACCTGCACCAGGCTGGGAAGACTGAATCTGCAATAGGTAAGCAGCTTGGTTTGATGAAATCAACTGTGGGAGCAATTCTTAGGAAATGGAAGACATACAAGACCACTGATAATCTCCCTCGATCTGGGGCTCCACGCAAGATCTCACCCCGTGGGGTCAAAATGATCACAAGAACGGTGAGCAAAAATCCCAGAACCACACGGGGGGACCTAGTGAATGCCTGCAGAAGCTGGGACCAAAGTACAAAGCCTACCATCAGTAACACACTACGCCGCCAGGGACTCACATCCTGCAGTGCCAGACGTGTCCCCCTGCTTAAGCCAGTACATGTCCAGGCCCGTCTGAAGTTTGCTAGAGAGACATTTGGATGATCCAGAAGAAGATTGGGTGAATGTCATATGGTCAGATGAAACAAAAATAGAATTTTTGGTAAAAACTCAACTCGTCGTGTTTGGAGGACAAGAATGCTGAGTTGCATCCAAAGAACACCATACCTACTGTGAAGCATGGGGGTGGAAACATCATGCTTTGGGGCTGTTTTTCTGCAAAGGGACCAGGACGACTGATCCTGTAAAGAAAAGAATGAATGGGGCCATGTATCGTGAGATTTTGAGTGAAAACCTCCTTCCATCAGCAAGGGCATTGAAGATGAAACGTGGCTGGGTCTTTCAGCATGACAATGATCCCAAACACACCGCCCGGGCAACGAAGGAGTGGCTTCGTAAGAAGCATTTCAAGGTCCTGGAGAGTGGCCTACCAGTCTCCAGATCTCAACCCATAGAAAATCTTTGGAGGGAGTTGAAGTCTGTGTTGCCCAGCAACACAGCCCAAAACATCACTGCTCTAGAGGAGATCTGCATGGAGGAATGGGCAAAAATACCAGCAACAGTGTGTGAAAACCTTGTGAAGACTTACAGAAAACGTTTGACCTCTGTCATTGCCAACAAAGGGTATATAACAAAGTATTGAGAAACTTTTGTTATTGGACCAAATACTTATTTTCCACCATAATTTGCAAATAAATTCATTAAAAATCCTACAATGTGATTTTCTGGATTTTTTTTCTCATTTTGTCTGTCATAGTTGAAGTGTACCTATGATAAAATTACAGGCCTCTCTGATCTTTTTACGTGGGAGAACTTGCACAATTGGTGGCTGACTAAATACTTTTTTGCCCCACTGTAGGTTTAGGGTTAGGGTTAGGAGTTTGGGATAGGTTTAAGGTTAGGGGTTTGGGGTTAAGGTTAGGTTTAGTGCTATGGGTTAGGGAAAATTGGATTTTGAATGGGAAGCAATTGTTTGGTCCTCACAAGGATAGTACAACAAATGTGTGTGTGTATGACCGTCCATGCTCGTGTGCGTGTGTTCAAGTGTGTGCGTTCTTGTCGTAAATACCGTCTGTTTGTCTGGTTTCCCCCTCATTAGCGAGAGCGAGTTAGCACCGTTAGCGTCCGCCGCTGGACCGTGAGATTAGTAATTAACGCTGAGACTAACGAACGAAGAAAAAACAACACCTCAACAAACTCCAACCATCAACCAAGCGGTCCGGACGGAGCTGCTGACAGAGACATTACACAACACTGACGCTGTGAGGGAGTGTGTGTACGTGCCGGTAAGTATGGACAAAGGTGTATGGTGTATAGTGTGTGTGTGTGTGTGGTGTGTGTGTGTGTGAATGTAAGAGGTACACCTACTTCTTGATTATCAAAGTCAGAAACTGGAGAGTGAAACAGAGAAATGATCGGCAAGGGTAAATTGTTCAGTGTGAGAGGAGACATCATTTTGCTAACAGCAGGCCTTGTGTGTGTCAGTAGATACAAAACCTTGTGCAGAGTCCTCTAATGACTCTGGGATGTTTGTCTGATCACACGTCTGTCTGGTGCTCTGTACATCATGGGGGAACACATCCCAAACACCCCCTCCTTCCCCCCTCTCTTCCTCCTCCCTCTCCACCCCAGCCAATTGCCCTCTCCCATCTCTCCCCTCCCTCCCATGTGTGAGAGGAGACATCATTTTGCTAACAGCAGGCCTTGTGTGTGTCAGTAGATACAAAACCTTGTGCAGAGTCCTCTAATGACTCTGGGATGTTTGTCTGATCACACGTCTGTCTGGTGCTCTGTACATCATGGGGGAACACATCCCAAACACCCCCTCCTTCCCCCCTCTCTTCCTCCTCCCTCTCCACCCCAGCCAATTGCCCTCTCCCATCTCTCCCCTCCCTCCCATCCTTCCATCCCCGTCTGGCTTACAGAGATCCCAGAAAGCCAAGCGGATAGAGGATCCACATGGTTAATGATGTCACAGGCTGATCCACTCCGTGTCCGCCACGCTCCCCATCAAATCCCCCACAATTCCCATGTGTGCTCCACGATAAGTCCCATGATACGTCTCAGCCGACCCTCCTTGGCCCAATGCTTCATTCTGGCCCTATTTCTGCTTCTTGGATTTGGGTACGGACAGAGGACCAGGTTTGGAGGGGTTAATAGAAGTTAAAAGGTAGAACATGAAGAAATAGAGAAAGAAGGAGGGATAGTTATGGGATGGGAATCATGTTTTTCACCTTGGAAAACAAGAAATATTCCAAATGATCTTCAAAAGTAAAATGTCTTCCATTCCAGACAAGTTTTAAATCCTTTTATTAGACATAGAGGGCTGTAAGTAGGAGAAGATGTGGGTTTGGTGAAGGACTGTAAACCTTCAGTTAAATGGGAGCATGGTGATGTGATAAATGCTTGGCTAATGGATGGCTAGCCTATTATGCTAATCCTCTGTTGAACCATTCTAACTCATTCTAGAGGTCCCTTTCACCACAAAGCTGACAGAAAGTAATGTGAAATTTGATTCCACAAACATAGCCAACCATTCTCCAGTTTAATGTGCCAGTTTTTATGTTTTTTCCACCTTACGGTTGTGCTCAATTTTATGTCATATTCCTAATGCATTGCATGAATCTAAAGAAAAGCCCTGGTTATACAAACATCTCAATTTTACCCACGTGGTCTCTGTATTAAGTCTGCCACAAATAACTGAAATTGATGGATTTCAGGTGTTCAGACAGCTTTCCCTGTGACAGTGATTTGAGTTACGGGGAGGAGGAGGGAGGTGGAGAGGGATTGGACGAGAGTGTTAGAGAGGGAGGGAGTCATGGCCAGTGCACAGGAGCTCCTCATGACACAACAGAAAACACCCCTCCACCTGCCATGTTATTGAAGAGAGAGGGGGGAGGGGGAGGAGAGAGGTGGAGGAGGGGAGGGAAAGAGAGGTGTGGTTGAATTATTGATGATAAGTATTTCAATAGGCTGAACATGTCCTTGCTGATGAGTGAACTGTCAATCAACTGGGGACCTCACTGCCATTGGAAGGGGGGGTATGTCCTGTGTGGCTCAGTTGGTAGAGCAACGCCAGGGTTATGGGTTCAGTTCCCACYGGACCAATATGAAAATGTACGTAAGTAAATCACTCAGTAAATGAGAGTCTGCTAAATGACTTAAATCTATTGTAAATATATACTTTGAGGAGTAGGACAGAGCCAAACTGGACCTGCTTACCTGGAAAGACCCAATGTGTGTTTCTGTCTCCTAGACATCAGTGTCAGCTACGACCTAAAAACAAGCTGTCACTAGTCCAGACAGGAACACTGTGAACTCCTGCCACTCTCCAAGAGAAATTAGGAAGAAAAAGTGGTGGAAAAGCACTGAGAGAGTTGCTGAGGTGGCAGTTTGTGTGGGATCACTCTCTCTTTCTCAGGTGGCAGCTGGTTCCAGAATGTTCCTTGAAGCCTTCCCCACATCACACACTGTGTGCGGCTAATGGCACCAGCAACCCATTGTACGTCAGTCAAACCAAATGGGCCCTACCTGTCAACTGGGGTCAAGGTAACTTAAGTCTAAGCAGTACTGGCATGGTTGAGTCAAGTCTTGTTTCAATTTGMTATATCTAAATGTGGAAATTGTAATAAGCTTTGAGGGAGCTGTCATTATGGATGAGGGCCTACACATTTCATTGTACTGGTCATTATAACAGGACATTATGCTGTAGATATCACTATGACTGTCTCCTGAGTCATGAGCGCATATTATATTTCTGACTGAGGAAGCAGTCAAATGGGGCATTTAAAAAAAGAAATGACATAAATTATAGGCATTATAACAGTCAAAATGAAATTTTATAGAAGGGGCCCATGTAAACATTCACGTAGACACACCTAAACGGAAAGGCACACTAAGAAACAAAACAACACACACACATGGGTGTGCTAATGGATCATGGGTGTGCTAATGGATCATGGGTGTGCTAATGGATCATGGGTGTGCTAATGGATCATGGGTGTGCTAATGACATAAATGTTTCAAAGCAGCTCAAAGTGGCAGACCCATGATCCTTTTCCCTGTAGGCCCTCTGGTCACTGGAGGAGAGAAGTGGAGGGAGGGATTGACGGAGGGAAAGTGGTGAACAGATTTTCATCTTGTCCATTGGGGATACCAGAAAATCTGTGCATGTGTAAAGGATGTCACGCTGCTTGCTTAGCGGGTACCACTTCCACCTGATTCAGCTCATACCAAGGCTCAAACCCAGGACCTCTGCCTTGCAAACACATGTGACCGCCCTCCTGAAGTATCTTGCCCAGTCGTGCCACTGAAAAGCTAGCTATTCGGGCAGCGCAAGTGGAGACTCTTCAGGCTGAGGAGTGAGTTTCTCAGATCCCCATCTGCTACACATGCGTGTGCCCGTGTTTGCATCCCTGCGTCTGTCACTGCGTATGTGAGAACTATGTCACTCTGTGAGAACTACTTCCGTAATCTTTTTCAACACAATCATCTCTCATTTTCATGTCATCTCTAACATTACTATGGCATCTCAGGCATACAAAACCATGAACCTAACGTTTWATTTTTTTATTTTATTTAACTAGGCAAGTCAGTTAAGAACAAATTCTTATTTACAATGACGGCCTACACCGGACAAACCCTAACGTCTCCCACTCATYGCCGGTTGTGATACAGCCTGGAATTGAATCAGGCTCTGTAGTGACGCCTCTAGCACTGAGATGCAGTGACTTAGATTGATGCGCCACTCGGGAGCCCTGTCTGCTTTATATTCTAAAGGATGTAACATTTGTTGTCCATTCTGTTTCCAAAACACACACACACACATGAGAGAGAACACCTGGCTGCTTCTTTCTGTGTCTGTGTCTCTGAACACTTTGTTTCAGGTGAGCAGAGCTGAACACAGCCAGCGTCCTTGACAGTCCTGCTAAAAAATTTAATTCAGCCCTGCTCACCTCTCCTCTCCCCCCTCCCTGGCCCCCTCCCTGGCCCCCTCCCTGCTCAGCCGTTCCTCCAGAGGGGGGAACTTTAACGCTTCAGTGCCTAAAGGAAGTCAGAGGTCAAGTTGTTGCTGAGATGTCCAGCTGTAACCCTCCTCTCTGTGCCTTTTGGGGGTTCAGGTACTATGCCTCCTCCTCCAACCCTGTAGGCAGGGGGGGGATATGATGAATGCTTCTTCGTAATGGAACTCAGTGTTCTTTCTTCTTGTCATGCTCCTTCTCTCTCTCTCTTCACCCTTTCCCCTCTCTCTCTCTCTCTCGTATATATTCTCTCTCTCTCTCTCTTCGCTCTCTCTCCTCTCTCTTCTCTGTATATATTCTCCTCTCCTTCTCTCTCTTCTCGTATAATATTCTCTCTCTCTCTCTCTCTCTCCTCTCTCTCTCTTCGTATATATTCTCTCTCTCTCTCTGTCGTATATATTCTTCTCTCTTCTCTCGTATATATTCTCTCTCTCTCTCTCTCGTATATATTCTCTCTCTCTCTCTCTCTCTCTGTCGTATATATTCTCTCTCTCTCTGTCGTATATATTCTCTCTTCTCTCGCTCGTATATATCTCTCTCTTTCTCTCTCTCTCTCTGTCGTATAATTCTCTCTCTCTCTCTCTTCTCTGTCGTATATTCTCTTCTCTTCTGTCGTATATATTCTCCTCTCTCTCTCTCGTATATATTCTCTCTCTCTTCTCTCGTATATATTCTCTCTCTCTCTCTCTCTCTCTCTGCGTATATATTCTCTCTCTCTCTCTGTCGTATATATTCTCTCTCTCTCGCTCGTATATATTCTCTCTCTCTCTCTCTCTCTCTCTCTGTCGTATATATTCTCTCTCTCTCCTTCTCTCCTCTCTCTCTCTCTCTCTCTCTCTCTCCTCTCTCTCTCTCTCTCTTCTCTGTCGTATATATTCTCTCTCTCTCTCCTCATATATTCTCTCTCTCTCTCTCGTATATTCTCTCTCTCTCTTTCATATATATTCTCTCTCTCTCTCGTATATATCTCACTCTCTCTCTCTCTCTTGTAATATTCTCTCTCTCTCTTCTATATTTCTCTCTCTCTCTCTCTCGTATATATTCTCTCCTCTCTCTCTTCACCCTTTCCTCTCTCTCTCTCTCTCGTATATTCTCTCTCTCTCTCTCTCTCTCTCTCTCTCTCTCTCTTCTCTCTCTCTCTCTCTCATCTCTCTCTCTCTCTCTCTCTCTCTCTCTCTCCTCTCTCTCTCTCTCTCTCTCTTCTCCTTCTCTCTCTCATTAGTAGTGTATTACCAGTATGGGGGCGGGGCAGAGTGGAGGGGTCACTTTATTGGTTTAATCAGTGAAACTGATGACTCTGCTCCTGTCACAACAAATAGCAACATAACATGCATGCTGCCACTCACCCTCCATATCTCCTTCCATCCATGTCATCTCTTGCTTGCTCTCTGCTCCTTTTCTCTCTCTTTCCCATTCTCCCCCCCCCCCCCCCAAGCTACATTAACAACACGATTCATGATCAAGTAATGTTAGCTACTGTAAAAGTTACTTTAGAACAAACCACCCAAACCACTCATCAACACAACAGCACAATTGGTTAGGAGCCTGTAAAAACGGCAGTCATCTCCTCCAGCGCAAATAACGAAGCCATGTGTTTGATGTATTTGATACATTTCACTCATTCAATCCCAGCCATACTACAAGTCCATTCTCCCCAATTAAGGTGCCACAACCTCTTGGCATTCCAGTGTTCGTGAGCCGAGGGTATTACTAGAAAAGTCTAGTAAGTGTGAAACCTCTGAGTAGTGGTGTTGTTATGGTCCTAGCGGTATTGCAGTAATGCTATGGGTGTGAATGTATACAGGCAGCTGGCAGACAGACAGCCTCTAGAGAGAGACACTGGATGGACCCAGGGCGGACTCCTCTGTATGCACACACACACAAATGTTAAATGTGTTTTCATAGTAAAGGCATGTAGTAAACTGTAAAAAGTATTACCTTTAATGTGCCATGACACAACCAGTCATGTTTTCATCTGATTGCAAACAAATCAGTTAAAAAATCTGTTTACTTTCGCACGTTCATCAAAATAATACAGCATCCGAACAGAGCACTGTGCACCGCCAGTGGTGCAACTATCTCCCCGGAGAAAGCACCGAGCGAGAGAAACACGCCCCTCTGTCTTACTATGGTAGCCCATGTATCTGAATGCTGTAGGCCAAAAAGAGTATGACATGCAACACCATCAGATACATGGGCTACACATACAGTGCATTCTGGAAAGTATTCAGACCCTTGACTTTTTCCACATTTTGGTAGGTTAAAGTATTATTGAAATTGATTAAATTGTTTTTTCCCTCATCAATCAATCAATATTCTTTATATACGCCTCTCTACATCATCTGATGTCGACAAAGTGACTGTACAGAAACCCAGCCTAAAACCCCAAACAGCAGCAATGCAGGTGTAGATAGACGATGGCCTAGGAAAACTCCTAGAAAGGCCAGAACCCAGGAAGAACGCTAGAGAGGAACCAGGCTATGAGGGGTGGCCAGTCCGCTTCTGCTGTGCCAGGTGGAGATTATAACAGAACATGGCCAAGATGTTCAAAATGTTCATAGATGACAGCATGGTCAAATAATAATAATCACAGTGGTTGTCGAGGGTGCAGACAAGGTCAGCAACTCACGGAGGTAATGTCAGTTTGGCTTTCGTAGCCATCAATTCAAGAGTATCTTCTAGCCGCATCCTGCTGTCTCTAGAGAGTTGAAACAGCAGGTCTGGGACAGGTAGCACGTCCGGTGAACAGGTCAGGTTCCATAGCGGCAGGCAGAACAGTTAAAACTGGAGCAGCAGCATGCCACCGGGACTGGGGAAGCAAGGAGTCATCAGGACAGGGCTCAGGTCTCTGAGAAAGAGAGAAAGAAAGAGAGAAAAAGAGAAATTAGAGAGAGCATACTTAAATTTACACAGGACACCGGATAAGACAGGAGAAATCTCCAGATATAACAGAATGACCCTAGCCCCCGACACATAAACTACTGCAGCAAAATACTGGAGCTGAGACAGGAGGGGTCAGGAGACACTGTGGCCCCATCGATGATACCCCGACAGGCCAAACAAGGCAGGATATAACCCCACCACTTTGCCAAAGCACAGCCCCCACACCACTAGAGGGATAACTTCAACCACCCAACTTACCATCCTGAGACAAGGCCGAGTATAGCCCACAAAGATCTAGCCACGGCTCATCCCAAGGGGGGGGGGGGCGCAAACCCGGACAGGAAGATCACGTCAGTGACTCAACCCACTCAAGTGACGCACCCCCTCCTAGGGACGGCATGGAAGAGCCCCAGTAAGCCAGTGACTTAGCCCCTGTAATAGGGTTAGAGGCAGAGAATCCCAGTGGCAAGAGGGGAACCGGCCAGGCAGAGACAGCAATGGTGGTTCGTTGCTCCAGWGCCTTTCCGTTCACCTTCACACTCCTGGGCCAGACTACACTCAATCATAGGACCTACTGAAGAGATGAGTCTTCAWTAAAGACTTAAAGGTTGAGACCGAGTCTGCGTCTCTCACATGGGTAGGCAGACCATTCTATAAAAATGGAGCTCTATAGGAGAAAGCCCTGCCTCTAGGTGTTTGCTTAGAAATTCTAGGGACAGTAAGGAGGCCTGCATTTAGTGACCGTAGCGTACATGTAGGTATGTACGGCAGGACCAAATCGGAAAGATAGGTAGGAGCAAGCCCATGTAATGCTTTGTAGGTTAGCAGTAAAACCTTGAATTCAGCCCTACCCTTAACGGGAAAACAGTGTAGAGACGCTAGCACTGGAGTAATATGATCACATTTTTTGTTTCTAGTCAAGATTCTAGCAGCCGTGTTTAGCACTAACTGAAGTTTATTTAGTGCTTTATCTGAGTAGCCGGAAAGTAGAGCATTGCAGTAATCTAACCTAGAAGTGACAAAAGCATGGATTAATTTGGACAGAAAGTTTCAGATTTTTTGCAATGTTACGAAAATGGAAAAAAGCTGTCTTGATATGTTCGTCAAAAGAGAGATCAGGGTCCTGAGTAATGCCGAGGTCCTTCACAGTTTTATTTGAGACGACTTTACAACCATCAAGATTAATTGTCAGATTCAACAGAAGATCTCTTTCTTTCTTGGGACCTAGAACAAGCATCTCTGCTTTGTCCGAGTTTAAAAGTAGAACATTTGCAGCCATCCACTTCCTTATGTCTGAAACACAGGCTTCCAGGGAGGGCAATTTTGMGGCTTCACCATGTTTCATCGAAATGTATAGCTGTGTGTCATCCGCATAGCAGTGAAAGTTAACATTATGTTTCCCAATGACATCACCAAGAGGTAAAATATATAGTGAAAACAATAGTGGTCCTAAAACGGAGCCTTGAGGAACACCGAAATTTACAGTTGATTTGGCAGAAGACAAACCATCCACAGAAACAAACTGATATCTTTCCGACAGATAAAATCTAAACCAGGCCAGAACTTGTCCGTGTAGACCAATTTGGGTTTCCAATCTCTCAAAAAACATGTGATGATCGATGGTATCAAAAGCAGTACTAAGGTCTAGGAGCCCGAGGACAGATGCAGACCCTTGGTCTGACGCCATTAAAAGGTTATTTGCCACCTTCACAAGTGCAGTCTCAGTGCTATGATGGGGTCTAAAACCAGACTGAAGCGTTTCGTATACATTGTTTGTCTTCAGGAAGGCAGTGAGTTGCTGCGCAACAGCTTTTTAATTTTTTGGGGGGAGGAATGGAAGGTTCGATATAGGCCGATTAGTTTTTTTTATATTTTCTGGGTCAAGGTTTGGCTTTTTCAAGAGAGGCTTTATTACTGCCACTTTTAGTGAGTTTGGTACACATCCGGTGGATAGGGAGCCGTTTAATATGTTCAACATAGGAGTGCCAAGCACAGGAAGCAGCTCTTTCAGTCGGATAGTTGTAATAGGGTCCAGTATGCAGCTTGAAGGTTTAGAGGTCATGATTATTTTCATCAATGTGTCAAGAGATACAGTACTAAAACACTTGAGTGTCTCCCTTGATCCCAGGTCCTGGCAGAGTTGTGCGACTCAGGACAACTGAGCTTTGGAGGAATACGCAGATTTAAAGAGGAGTCCGTCATTTGCTTTCTAATGATCATGATCTTTTCCTCAAAGAAGTTCATGAATTTATTACTGCTGAAGTGAAAGCCATCCTCTCTTGGGGAATGCTGCTTTTTAGTTAGCTTTGTGACAGTATCAAAAATACATTTGGGATTGTTCTTATTTTCCTCAATTAAGTTGGAAAAATAGGATGATCGAGCAGCAGTGAGGGCTCTTCGATACTGCACGGTACTGTCTTTCCAAGCCAGTCAGAAGACTTCCAGTTTGGTGTGGCGCCATTTCCATTCCAATTTTCTAGAAGCTTGCTTCAGAGCTCGGGTATTTTCTGTATACCATGGAGCTAGTTTCTTATGACAAATGTTTTTTGTTTTTAGGGGTGCGACTGCATCTAGGGTATTACACAAGGTTAAATTGAGTTCCTCCGTTAGGTGGTTAACTGATTTTTGTACTCTGACGTCCTTGGGTAGGCAGAGGGAGTCTGGAAGGGCATCTAGGAATCTTTGGGTTGTCTGAGAATTTATAGCACGACTTTTGATGGTCCTTGGTTGGGGTCTGAGCAGATTATTTGTTGCGATTGCAAACGTAATAAAATGGTGTTCAGATAGTCAGGAATTATGAGGAAAAACATTAAGATCCACAACATTTATTCCACAGGACAAAACTAGGTCCAGAGTATGACTGGCAGTGACTAGGTCCAGAGACATGTTGGACAAAACCCACTGAGTCGATGATGGCTCTGAAAGCCTTTTGGAGAGGGTCTGTGGACTTTTTCATGTGAATATTAAAGTCACCAAAAATTTGAATATTATCTGCCATGACTACAAGGTCCGATAGGAATTCAGGGAACTCAGTGAGGAACGCTGTATATGGTCCAGGAGGCCTGTAAACAGTAGCTATAAAAAGTGATTGAGTAGGCTGCATAGATTTCATGACTAGAAGCTCAAAAGATGAAAACGTCCGGGGTTTTTTGTAAATTGAAATTTGCTATCATAAATGTTAGCAACATCTCCGCCTTTGCAGGATGCGCGGGGGATACGGTCACTAGTGTAACCAGGAGGCAATGCCTCATTTAACACAGTAAATTCATCAGGCTTAAGCCATGTTTCAGTCAGGCCAATCACATCAAGATTACGATCAGGGATTAGTTCATTGACTATAACTGCCTTGGAAGTGAGGGATCTAAAATTAAGTAGCCCTATTTTGAGATGTGAGATATCACGATCTCTTTCAATAATGGCAGGAATGGAGGAGGTCTTTATTCCAGTGAGATTGCTAAGGCGAACACCGCCATGATAGTTTTGCCCAACCTAGGTCGAGGCACAGACACGGTCTCAATGGGGATAGCTGAGCTGACTACACTGACTGTGCTAGTGGCAGACTCCACAAGCAGGCTGGCTAACAGCCTGCTGCCTGGCCTGCACCCTATCTTATTGTGGAGCTAGGGGAGTTAGAGCCTTGTCTATGTTCGTAGATAAGATGAGAGCACCCCTCCAGCTAGGATGGAGTCCGTCACTCCTCAACAGGCCAGGCTTGGTCCTGTTTGTGGGTGAGTCCCAGAAAGAGGGCCAATTATCTACAAATTCTATCTTTTAGGAGGGGCAGAAAACAGTTTTCAACCAGCGATTGAGTTGTGAGACTGCTGTAGAGCTCATCATTCCCCCTAACTGGGAGGGGGCCAGAGACAATTACTCGATGCCAACACATCTTTCTAGCTGATTTACACGCTGAAGTTATGTTGCACTTGGTGACCTCTGACTGTTTCATTATAACATCGTTGGTGCCGACATGGATAACAATATCCCGATACTCTCTACACCTGCCAGTTTTAGCTTTAGCCAGCACCATCTTCAGATTAGATTTAACGTCGGTAGCCCTGCCCCCGGTGAACAGTGTATGATCGCTGGATGATTCGTTTTAAGTCTAATACTGCGGGTAATGGAGTCGCCAATGACTAGGGTTTTCAATTTGTCAGAGCTAATGGTGGGAGGCTTCGGCGTCTCAGACTCCGTAACGYGAGGAGTAGAGACCAGAGAAGGCTCGGCCTCTGATTCCGACTCGCTGCTTAATGGGGAGAACCGGTTGAAAATTTCTGTCGGCTGAACAAGCGACACCGGTTGAGCATTCCTACAGCATTTCCTTCCAGAAGCCATGAGAAAGTTGTCCGGCTGCGGGGACTGTGCGGGGGGATCTATACTACTATCTGTACTTACTGGTGGCACAGACGCTGTTTCATCCTTTCATACACTGAAATGACCCTTGCCTAACGATTGCGTCTGAAGCTGGGCTTGCAGCACAGCTATCCTCGCCATAAGGCGATCGTTCTCCTGTATATTATGAGTACAGCGACTGCAATAAGAAGGCATCATGTTAATGTTACTACTTAGCTTCGGCTGGTGGAGGTCCTGACGAACCACGTCCAGATAAAGTGTCCGGAGTGAAAAGGTTGAATGAAAAAAAGTTGAGCGAGGGAAAAAGAAAAAATATAAACGTCATTAAAAAGTAAAAACCACAAAGTAAGGTTAGGAACAACACGCACAGCAGCATGTAAACAAGTCTACAAGTTGTGACCGGAAATTACGTGCTAATTGACACAATCATCAATCTACACACAATACCCCATAATGACAAAGCAAAAACAGGATTTTAGATATTTTTTGATAATTTATTAAATATACAAAACTGAAATGGGGAGCGTTGCAGCACAGCTATTTTCAGGTCTCTCCAGAGATGTTTGATCTGGTTCAAGTCCGGGCTCTGGCTGGCCCACTCAAGGACATTCAGAGACTTTTCCCAAAGCCGCTCCTACGTTGTCTTGGCTGTGGGCTTATAGTCATTGTCCTGTTGGAAGGTGAACCTTCACCCCAGTCTGAGGGCCTGAGCGCTATGGAGCAGGTTTTCATCAAGGATCTCTCTCTGTACTTTGCTCAGTTCCTCTTTGCCTCGATCCTGACTAGTCTTCCAGTCCCTGCTGCTATAAAACATCACCACCATGCTTCACCGTAGGGATGGTTCCAGGTTTCCTCCAGATGTGATGCTTGGCATTCAGGCCAAAGAGATCAATCTTGGTTGCATCAGACCAGAGAATCTTGTTTCTCATGATCTGAGAGTCTTTAGGTGCCTTTTGGCAATCTCCAAGCAGCCTGTCATGTGCCTTATACTGAGAAGTTGCTTCTGTCTGGCTACTCGACCATAAAGGCCTGATTGGTGGAGTGCTGCAGAGATGGTTGTCCTTCTGGAAGGTTCGCCTGTCTCCACAGAGGAACTCTGGAGCTCTGTCAGAGTGACCATGGGGTTCTTGGTTACCTCCCTGACCAAGGCCCTTCTCCCCCGATTGCTCAGTTTGGCCGGCGGCCAGCTCTAGGAAGAGTCTTGGTGATTTCTAACTTCTTCCATTTAAGAATGATGGAGGCCACTGTGTTGTTGGGGACCTTCAATGCTACAGAAATGTGTTGGTACCCCTCCCCAGATCTGTGCCTCGACACAATACTGTCTAGCAGCTCTATGGACATTTCCTTCTACCCCATAGCTTGGTTTTTACTCTGACATGCACTGTCAACTGTGAGACCTTATATAGACAGGTGTGTGTCTTTTTCAAATCATGTCCAAACAATTGAATTTACAACAGGTGGACTCCAATCAAGTTGTAGAAACATCTCAAGGATGATCAATGGAAACAGGATGCATCTGAGCTCAATTTCGATTCTCATAGCAAAGGGTCTGAATACTTATGTAAATAAGGTATCTGTTTTTATTTTAATACATTTGCACAATTTTCAGAAACTGTTTTTGCTTTGTCATTTTGTGATATTGTGTGTAGATTGCAGAGGATTTTATTTTTATTTAATCAATTTTAGAATACGGCTGTAAAGTAACAAAATGTGGAAAAAGTCAAGGGGTCTGAATACTTTCCGAAGGCACTGTAGATTGTCCTCTGCCTCAACGAGGATGGCAGTATTATCAACAGCACCTGTCTTTTAACTAAATACATGGATTTTGTATCCCCCTACAGTCTAAGGGCCCGGGCTGGGTGTCTACTAAGCTAACATATGAAATTGCTTTAAGACAGTCATACTAGGGATCATTTAGCGATTTGATTAAACATTTTAGGACACCTGTAGGTATAAAAACCAATAGAAATGCATTGAAATAAAATAAAATAAAATCAAATTTTATTGGTCACATACACATGGTTAGCAGATGTTAATGCGAGTGTAGCGAAATGCTTGTGCTTCTAGTTCCGACAGTGCAGTAATATCTAACAAGTCATCTAACAATTCTCCAACAACTACCTAATACACACAAATCTAAAGGGGTGAATGAGAATATGTACATGTAAGTATATGGATGAGCGATGGCCAAGTGGCATAGACAACGTGCAATAGATAGTATAAAATAGAGTATATACATATGATATGAGTAACGTAAAATCTGTAAACATTATCAAAGTGGCATTATTGACAGTGGCTTGTGAAAGTATTCACGCCCCTTGGCATTTTTCCTATTTTGTTGCCTTACCTTCCTGGATTTAAAATTGATTTTTGGGGGTTTGTATCATTTGATTTACACAACATGCCTACCACTTTGAAGATGCAAAATATTTTTTATTGTGAAACAAACAAGAAAACAGAAAAAATTAGCGTGCAATACTATTCACCCCCCCAAAGTCAATACTTTGTAGAGTCACCTTTTGCAGCAATTACAGCTGCAAGTCTCTTGGGGTATATCTATAAGCTTGGCACATCTAGCCACTGGGATTTTTGCCCATTCTTCAAAGCAAAACTGCTCCAGCTCCTTCAAGTTGGATGGGTTCCGCTGGTGTACAGCAATCTTTAAGTCARACCACAGATTCTCAATTGGATTGAGGTCTGGGCTTTGACTAGGCAATTCCAAGACATTTAAATGTTTCCCCTTTGACCACTCGAGTGTTGCTTTAGCAGTATGCTTAGTGAAATTGTCCTGCTGGAAGGTGAACCTCCAACCCAGTCTCAAATTCCGGAAGACTGACACAGGTTTCCCTCAAGAATTTCCCTGTATTTAGCACCATCCATTATTCCTTCAATTCTGACCAGTTTCCCAGTCCCTGCCGATGGAAAACATTCCCACAGCATGATGCTGCCACCATCATGCTTCACTGTGGGGATGGTGTTCTCAGGGGGATGAGAGGTGTTGGGATTACGCCAGACATAGTGTTTTCCTTGATTGCCAAAAAGCTCAATTTTAGTCTCATCTGACCAGAGTACCTTCTTCCTTATGTTTGGTGAGTCTTCCACATGCCTTTATTTTTTTCTTTAAGCAATGGCTTTTTTTCTGGCCACTCTTCCGTAAAGCCCAGGTCTGTGGAGTGTACGGCTTAAAGTGGTCCTATGATCAGAWACTCCAATCTCCTCTGTGGCGCTTTGCAGCTCCTTCAGGGTTATCTTTGGTCTCTTTGTTGCCTCTCTGATTAATGCCCTTCTTGCCTGGTCTGTGAGTTTTGGTGCTCTCTTGGCAGGTTTGTTGTGGTGCCATATTCTTTCCATTTTTAATAATGGATTTAATGGTGCACTGTGGGATGTTCAAAGTTTTGGATATTTCTTATAACCCAACCCTGATCTGTACTTTTCCACAATGTTTGGAGCGTTCCTTGGTCTTCATGGTGCCGCTTGCTTGGTGGTGCCCCTTGCTTAGTGGTGTTGCAGACTCTGGGGTCTTTCAGAACAGGTGTATATATACTGAGATCATGTGACAGATCATGTGACACTTAGATTGCACACAGGTGTTCTTTATTTAACTAATTATGTGACTTCTGAAGGTAATTGGTTGCACCAGATCTTATTTAGGGGCTTCATAGCAGGGGCTTCCTTTTAGGGGCTTCCGTTTTGAATTTTTTAGAATTTTTTTAAACAAGTTATTTTTTAAATTTCACTTCACCAATTTGGATTATTTTGTGTATGTCCATGAAATGAAATCCAAATAAAAATCAATTTAAATTACAGGTTGTAACGCAACAAAATAGGAAAAACGCCCAGGGGGATGAATACTTTGGCAAGGCACTGTAAAGTGGCATTGTTTAAAGTGACTAGTGATCCATTTATTAAAGTGGACAGTGATTGGGTCTCAATGTAGGCAGCAGCCTCTCTGAGTTAGTGATTGCTGTTTAGCAGTCTGATGGCCTGAGATAGAAGCTGTTTTTCAGTCTCTCGGTTTCAGCTTTGATGCACCTGTACTAACCTCACCCTCTGGATGGTATTGGTGTGAACAGGCAGTGGCTCGGGTGGTTGTTGTTCTTGAAGATCTTTTTGGTCTTCCTGTGACATCGTTTGCTGTAGGTGTCATGGAGGGCAGGCACTATGTCTCCGGTGATGCGTTGTGCAGACCTCACTACCCTCTGGAGAGCCTTGTTGTTGAGGGCGGTGCAGTTGCCGTACCAGGCTGTGAAACAGCCCGACAGGATGATCTCAATTGTGCATCTGTAGAAGTTTGTCAGGGTTTTGGGTGACAAGCCAAATTTCTTCAGCCTCCTGAGGTTGAAGAGGAGCTGTTGCGCCTTCACCACGCTGTCTGTGTGGGTGAACCATTTCAGATTGTCTGTGATGTGTATGCCGAGGAACTTAAAACTTTCCACCTTCTCCACTGCTGTCCAATCGATGTAGATAGGGGCGTGGTCCATCTGCTGTTTCCTGAAGTCCACGATCATCTCCTTTGTTTTGTTGACCTTGAGTGAGAGGTTGTTGTCCTGACACCACACTCCGAGTGCCCTCGTCTTGTTGCTGTTGTTAATCAAGCCCACTACTGTTGTGTCGTCTGCAAACTTGATGATTGAGTTGGAGGCATGCATGGCCACGCCGCAGTCGTGGGTGAACAGAGTGTACCGGAGAGGGCTGAGCATGCACACTTGTGGGGCCCCAGTGTTGAGGGTCAGCAAAGTGGAGATGTTGTTTCCTACCTTCACCACCTGGGGGTGGCCCGTCAAAGTCCAGGACCCAATTGCACAGGGTGGGTTTGAGACCCAGGGCCTCCAGCTTGATGATGAGCTTGAAGGGTACTATGGTGTTGAATGCTGAGCTGTAGTCAATGAACAGCATTCTTACATAGGTATTCCTCTTGGCCAGATGGGATAGGGCAGTGTGCAGTGTGATGTTGATTGCATCGTTTGTGGACCTGTTGGGGCGGTATGCAAACTGAAGAGTGCTACGGGCGGTAGTAATTTAGTTCAGTTATCTTTGCCTTCTTGGGTACAGGAACAATGGTGGCCATCTTGAAGCATGTGGGGACAGCAGACTGGGATAGGGAGCGATTGAATATGTTCGTAAACACACCAGCCAGCTGGTCAGTGCATGCTCTAAGGACATGGCTAGGGATGCCGTCTGGGCCAGTGGCCTTGTGAGGGTTTTACTCACGTCGGCCACAGATGAGGAGAGGGGGGTGCAGTCCTTGTTAGCGGGCCGCGACGGTGGCACTGCGATGCTGTTGTTTTGGGTCGGCTTCTGGGATTTGATCCATTGTCCTGGGTTGTGGTCCAAACAGAGGATCCACTTCGGTAAAGTTGTATTCCTCGTCATAATGTTGGTAAGTTGACGTCGCTCTTGTATCCAATTGTTCTTCCCGGCTGTATGTAATAAGACTTAAGATTTCCTGGGGTAACAATGTAAGAAATAATACATAAAAAAACGAAATACTGCATAGTTTCCTAAGGACTCGAAGTGAGGTGACCATCTCTGTCGGCGCCATCTTGGAAAAACAGATAGTAAAGAATTTCATCAAAATGAAGTATGTTTTGAAGTGTCTGTCCTATATCTGAGAGATATAAGAAAGCTCAGGAAAAAAAATACACAATAATTTACAGTGGAATTACCCATATACCTCTTATGTGGAAATGCCTATTTTACTCACATACTCGGTTACCTTAAGACGAGTCTCGACACTTGTGGGGTTCGAAGAGTAAAGTGGAGATCACCATCGTGAGTCTCGTCTTTCCAAAGAGGGGTGTCATATTAATGTGTAGCCCAAATTGTTCGAACACTACAGATATTTTTGCGAGATGACCAATTTTTGGGATGTCTCCTGGTCTGACAAACAGAGCTGTATCTCTGCCACCTTCCACCTCAGATACAGAAGGCCTACATCGGTGAATGTGGTGGATCATGACGCAGCCCATGAATCTTTAGCTTAATCAGATATCACTAGCTTAAATAGACAGATTTTGATGGTGATTCTGTATTTATTTATTATGCCTCGAGGGGAGCATGGGGAGGCCTCAAGCTGAGAATTTATTTAAATATTATTTTATTATTTGTATTATCATGCCCAGCTCACGAGGCCCCTTGATGTGAGGCCTGAGATAATTGCCTGTTCTGCCTAAAGTCCACCAGCGGATGGGACTAACTGTCAGGAGAAAATGACCTGCATCCTTCACCTAATTACCTTACAGTAAATACACTCACACATAAACACGTAGGCATGTGCACACACAAACACACACATGGCCACACTGATTTTTCCACATACCTCTGCTCTTCATGCTTTGTGTGTATTTGTGTGTCGCCTCCTTGATGCTCTCCGTGTTCTGTGATTTTATTGACATCACTTATTCATAGCTCTATTCCCTCACACAAGCCCACTTCAGCCTATTGTCACTACAAGGAGTGTGAGTGTCAGGGGTGAGTGTTGGGGAGTGGGGGACTGCAGCAGAGTGAAGTGTGAATGTGATTTACTATCTGTGAAACTGACCTGTGCTATGTGAACTGTATGCCTGCTGGAAGACTAGAAGACTCTCTTTCTCTCTCAATGCAGTTCAATTCAAAGGGCTTTACTGGCATGGAAAACATGTTTACATTATGGAATAGATAATAAACAAAATAATCAGAAATTAACAGTATACATTACACTCACAAAAGTTTTTTWTWTTTTTTTATTGACATTTCAAATGTTATATTATGGCTATGTACAATGTTGTAACAATGTGCAAATGGTTGAAGTATGAAAGGGGAAAATAAATAGACAGATGAATATAGTTTGTTTTTACAATGTTGTTAGTGCTTCAGTAGTTTCCCTTTTCTTGTGGCAACATGTTACAAATATTGCTGCTGTGATGGCACACTGTGGTATTTCACCTAATAGATATGGACATTTTATTTGTGTAATCTGAGGGAAATAAGTGTCTCTCTCTCTTCTATCTCACAACCTGTTTGTGTAAACAGAGCCTTCTGAAAGTATTCACACCCCTTGACTTTTTCCACATTTTGTTTTGTTACAAAGTGGGATTAAAATGGATTTAATCCTCATTGTTTTGTTAACGATCTACACAAAATACTCTCATGTCAAAGTGAAAGAAAAATTCTAACATTTGAAAAATATTTATGAAAAATAGAACAGTAATATATGTTGATTAGAGAAGTATTCAACCCCCTGAGTCAATACATGTTAGAATCACCTTGGGCAGTGATTACAGCTGTGAGTCTTTCTGGGTAAATCTCTAAGAGCTTTGCACACCTGCATTCTACAATACATTTTTAAAATTCAAGTTGGTTGTTGATCATTGCTAGACAGCCATTTTCAAGTCTTGCTATAGATTTTCAAGACAATTTAAGTCAAACTGTAACTAGGCCACTCAGGAACAATCAATATTGTATTGGTAGGCAACTTCAGTGTATATTTGGCCTTGTGTTTTAGGTTATTGTTCTGCTGAAAGGTGAATTTGTCTCCCAGTATGTTGGAAAGCAGACTGAACCAGGTTTTCCTCTAGGATATTACCTACGCTTATGATGTGTTCTGTTGGATTTGCCCAAAACATAACACTTTGTATGCAGGACATAAGGTACATTTCTTTTCCACAGTTTTTGCTGTTTTACTTTAGTGCCTGATTGAAAACAGGATGCATGTTTTTGGATATTTTTATTCTGTACAGGCTTCTTTCTTTTCACTCTTTCAATTGGGCTTGTATTGTGGCGTAACAACAATGTTGTTGGTCCATCCTCAGTTTTCTCCTATCACAGCCATTTAACTCTAACTGTTTTAAAGTCACCATTGGCCTTATGGTGAAATCCCTGAGCGGTTTCCTTCCTCTCCTGTAACTGAGTTAGGAAGGACGCTCCTGTGATCTTGTAGTGACTGGGGTATTGATACACCACCCAAAGTGTAATTAATAACTTCACCACGCTCAAAGGGATATTCAATGTCTGCCTTTAAAAATGTTACATATTTACCAACAGGTGCCCTTTCTTGCGAGGCATTGGAAAACCTCCCTGGTCAATGTGGTTGAATCCGTGTTTGAAATTCATTGCTCAACTGAGGGACCTTACAAGTATCTGTATGTGTGGGGTACAAGATGAGGTAGTCATTCAAAAATCATGTTAAAGACATTATTTGCACACCACTGTGAGTCCATGCAAATTATTATGTGACTTGTTCTTACTGTCTGGGTTGGCGCCCCCCCCCCCCCCCTTGGTTGTGCCGTGGCGGAGATCTTTGTGGGCTATACTCGGCCTTGTCTCAGGATGGTAAGTTGCTGTTGAAGATTTCCTCTAGTGGTGTGGGCTGTGCCTTTGGCAAAGTGGGTGGGGTTATATTCTGCCTGTTTGGCCCTGTCCGGGGGTATCATCGGATGGGGCCACAGTGTCTCCTGACCCCTCCTGTTTAGCCTGCAGTATTTATGCTGCAGTAGTTTATAGTGTCGGGGTACGGTCAGTCTGTTATATACTCGGAGTATTTCTCTGTCTTATCCGGTGTCCTGTGTGAATTTAAGTATGTCTCTCTCTAATTCTCTCTTTCTCTCTTTCTTTCTTTCTTTCTCTCTCTCGGAGGACCTGAGCCCTAGAACCATGCCTCAGGACTACCTGCCTGATGACTCCTTGTTGTCCCCAGTCCACCTGGCCGTGCTGCTGCTCCCAGTTCAACTGTTCTGCCTGCGGCTATGGAAACCTGACCTGTTCACGGACGTGCTACCTGTCCCAGACCTTCTGTTTTCAACTCTCTAAGACAGCAGGAGCGGTAGAGATACTCTCAATGATTGGCTATGAAAAGCCAACTGACATTTACTCCTGAGGTGCTGACTTGTTACCCTCGACAACTACTTGATATTATTATTTGACCATGCTGGTCATTATGAACATTTGAACATCTTGCCATGTTTCTGTATAATCTCCACCCGGCCAGCCAGAGAGGACCGGCCACCCTCCATAGCCTGGTTCGTCTCTCTAGGTTTCTTCCTAGGTTTGGCCTTTCTAGGAGTTTTTCCTAGACCACCCGTGCTCTACACCTGCCTGCTTGCTGTTTGATTTAGTGCGGTTTCTGTACAGCACTTTGATATACAGCTAGATAAGAAGGGCTATATAAATAACTTATATTGTTACTCCTAAACTTATTAGGCTTTGCCATAACACAAGGGATTGAATACTTATTGACTCAAGACATTTCAGCTTTTCATTTTTAATGAATTAGATTTTTTTTCAAAAAACATAATTCCACTTTGATATTACTGTAATGAAACAGGCAGGGAGCAGGCTCCAACCTAGACCTCCTAGCCCGAGGTCCGGCGCGCTATCGACTGTGCCGCAAAAGCATGCTCGAACGGCAGAGTCATTTCGCGCTTATAACCAGGGTCGTTACACTACTCCCTCCTTTCAAAGAGCGTGTCCTCGCGACTTTACGTCTACAGGAACGCGCTCACCCGCAAGCACACGCACTGTCGTGGATGGAGGGTCCGACATTCTGACACCAGTGTAATGAAACAGGCAGGGAGCAGGTCTCGAACCTCGAGCTCTAGCCCGAGGTCCGGCGCGCTATCGACTGTGCCGCAAAAGCATGCTCGAACGGCAGAGTCGATTTCCGCGCTTATAAACCCAGGGTCGTTACATTACGTTCTCAAATCTCCCCCCCCAAAAAAGAATTATACCTGGTTCTAACATGCATTTCTTGTCTTGATCTTGTCCACATAAGGATTGTGCCCACATTTTTAGACCGGTGTAGACAATTAAAAGACGCAGTGTGAACTGATTATGATCAGATCTTGTAACTGTAAAAGGGCGAGATCAGGACGAAGGACGCATGTGAGCCGCAGGTAAAAACAGGGCTTGAGAGTTTTGTTAAAGATATAAGAGGAAGTGAAGTGGAGATGGCCATCAGGACAAGGTCAATCAGCCAATAGAGAGAGATGTAAATACCAGTACCTCCTCGTTCTCTCTGTCTGTGTGTGTCACTGTCCTATTACACACACACACACACACACACACACACACACACACACACACACGCACACACAAACAGTAACTCCCCAACTACACAATATAATATGCACAATACACACATGCGTCTCCATCTAAAGGCTATTGATTTATACTCTTTCACCTGAAACTCTCCTCATTTCTCCTACCTAGTTGTCTTGTTTCTCTCTCTTTCTATTTCTCACTCTCCCTCTCTTCTAGGGCGACAGGCAGCCTAGCAATTAGAGGAATTCCGACTCGAGTAAAGCGCACATAAATGGAATGATAATTCCCTTTTTATGCACTTTTCTCTCTACGCGCATTCTGACATTGATATTAAGCATGATAATAGCACGCTATTCACCCGCTATTGATTTGGGGTGTAGCTTAAACAAATATGAAGGTGTGTCTACAGATGCACATCATTCTGACCTTGACTTAATTCCCTCATAATTCCACTAGCTTTACGGGCGATGAAACAATGAATATGGACAAGCAACCTGTCGGTTCCAAGTGGAACAACATCTTCTTTCTTTTCCCAACAAATAACACCATTCTCAATGCACTGGCATTTACAAATGGATAAAAAGCTAGGTAAATGAGTAAGCTGTTTGGATAAAGGGATTGTAAATATACATTGTTTTAGATATATTTAACTTATGATCGCTGGAGACATGTGAAACAGTCATATGGCTGCAAACTGAAGCATATCAACATATCACCTATTCCACAGTGAAGTTTATGAAATGCTGGCCTTAAAACTTGCAGGGGTGGATTTGGAGACACAAGATTTTGGCTTCTGTAGCCATGCGCAAATGACAGTACAGTATAGCGCCAAACCTACCGAGTTGATTTATGATTTCTAGAATGTTTTAATTATATACCCAGACTTGTCACTGTATTTTTTACATTTTGTATCGTGTTAAATATTAGTCGCTATCGGTAGCCACCGTAAGTTATAGCCACATACACTTAGAGCTTTGACTGGTGTTAGTTTCCTCATATTTTGCACCATTCCATTCCATCATTAGTTACCCTTCTGTCCTCTGTCACGTTTGTGTGGTTGTTCCTGAGGATCGATACCAAGAGTGGATCATATTAGGCTAACGTATTACAAGTTGTGCAATAATTTGGGAGATGTAGCCTACTTGAATCATTATGGAAAGAAGACCATATGTAGCAGTTTAAACCTGGAGCCTGGAACACGGTTCACGACGACTGCACCGTTGTCATCACAGTTCCATGATTAGTGAGGATTATCAGGGTAGAATTATAGGAATACGGTTCATCCCATATTGTACACTTTTCTCACCTTCCAATATTACATGGATTTGAACAACCGAATATGGCAACTTTCAGGATGAATCAAACCACTGTATTTTTGATTCACCAATGTACAGTATTTAGTGCGTAAAGGGTCTTCACAAAATTGTATTTGTCTTATTCATAAATACTTTCCTAACCCTGAATAATATAAGATCAGAGTATTTCTTAATCTACTGTACCAATTGGTGCTGAAAATGAGACGAATATACCTGTAAAAACATGGCTTTTCATTGGTCCCTAATATTCTGAACTGTTCTCTCCATATATTCTAGTGAGTCTGTCGAGAAAATTCTAATTAAAGGTACACCAAATTTAAAGGAATGTTTTTAAATAAATGTACTGAAACCCTTGAATGAAAACTCTACGAGAAAATCTGTTGGCCAGCAAGGGTTCGTTCTATCAGGGATCCTTGGGACATCCCTACCCTATTGAAGTTAAAATGGTTAAGGTTGGGGTTTTGGGTGGCGAAGTCCCAAGGATCCAGCACAGACCGGCTAGCAAGTGGGAGGGTTTTCAGGGGTTGAATAAAATGTATTCAGTGTGTGCAAAGGAACCAGGCCTGCAAAGCCCGTTATGCTCCTGCATAAGATACGTCTGAATAAACTACTGAGAAGTGTGTAGAAAAGGCATACATTTCCTGAATTGGGCCCTTAGAGTGTTGGGCCAGTAACCAAAAGGTTTCAAGTTCAAATTCAAATCCCAGAGCCCACAAGGTGAAAAATCTGTCTGTGCCCTTGAGCAAGGCACTTAACCCTAATTGCTCGAGGGTCTCTGTTGATAATGGCAGAAAAAAACGCTTTTCCAATTCACACATGCATGTTACTACACACTTGTACATGTGGGAAATAGGACAAATATAAACATTATTATTCTATTTCTATCTCTCTCTCTAAGCTGATGAAAGTGGTCTGCTCGATCCTCTGGTCCCTGAATGAGACACAGACACACACACCCCTGCTGTGTTTGATTGACAGGTGGTCTCTGTTGCTGAACGGCTGGCCTGAAGCCGGTGGCTTTGGCCCTGTGCTGTTGGCTCTCATCCAGCCCTGATCCTCATCTAAAGAGAGGGAGAAAGGAGAAGAGGAGGACAGGAATACCATGAAGAGGGATTTGACAGCTGCCTCCTCTCATCCTGGGAATGTCCAAACTGCTTTCACAGCGAGGTGAGTGCTCCTTCACCCCTTCCTCACCCCTCCCTCCCACCCACCCCTCCAGCCTCATCATGTGTGTGTGTGTGTGTGTGTGTGTGGTGGCTGTGGTGTAGACAGAGCTTTAACTGGGGCAGGAAGTGGATGAAACGGCTGTGGTGTAGACAGGACATTGACTGGGGCAGGAAGTGTCTGAAACGGCTGTGGTGTAGACAGGACATTGACTGGGGCAGGAAGTGGCTGAAGCGGCTGTGGTGTAGACAGAGCTTTGACTGGGGCAGGAAGTGGTTGGAGTGGATGTGATGTATACATGACATTGACTGGGGCAGGAAGTGGCTGAAACGGCTGTGGTGTAGACAGTGGAAGGGGTCGGGGATAATCAAAAACCGGGCGCTTAGTTTCATTGATAATCCTTGGCTCCAGGTTTCTATTGGCCCAGAGAAAGTATGGAGGGAGGAAGGAGGAGAGGGATGGGGTTAGACAGGAGTTATGGATCCAGTATTGGAACAGTACTCCACGGAGTGCCAGCAATTGATCACGACCAATCAGGAAACAATTTGAGCAGGTCTGGAGGGAAAAAACTACCTGATCCAAAAATAGAGCTGTGTGTGTGTGCGTGTGCGCCTGTGTTCCAGTGGGCTGCCCCAGGGGAGATCCACCACTCTGTGCCCCCAGGGTAGTCAGGACAGGCGTTGTGAGGTGGAACAATCTGAGGCTACATTACTGTGAACCCTGATGTCAACCTGTAAAGACCAGTCATAATGGAGTTTATTGGTTGGTTTCAATTGACCTTTGACCTTCTTGTGAGTTACTGATTTATGGGTCACATGAGCCCTCTGTGTCTATGGAACCCCAGAAACAGATGCTCATCTAAGCCATCCCTCTTTAGGATGTTTGCGTAAAGCCTTTCCATGGACCCTGAGACAGACAGGCCCAGTTCATAGTAAATCTGCCTGGGTTTGTGTGGTACAGCAGGGTTAGACCCAACACACAGCCCTGTAGAAGCGCCATGGAAGGCGTCTGAGACAGAGAGGTAGTAGGTAGGTGCCAGGGAAGGCTAGTTGGGGGGAAGAAGACGCCTTATTCTTCCCATAGGAGATACGTGTCATCTCTAGCCTGATACATAATGATTTGAGAACATACATACATGTATGCAAATACAGTAAATAATAATAATAAMAATTAGGTGGGTGCTTACATTTTACCGATTTCACACATGTACATTAATGTGTGTGTGTGTATATGTAGATGCATACACACACATTCACGCCGCGGACACACATCTTCATAACTTCCAGACAATCTAGCTCAAGGGGCTTACAAACCACCCACTCTAGCCTACCTTTCTTTCTCTCTCTCTCTCTCTTTCCTTGGCTCTCTCACCTGCATATCCATAGATATCATTTAATGTGGCAAGCGAGCCACTCTGCTCTGCATACAGTGGTTGGCGGGGCTGTGTGGAGAATGAACCTGACTAAACTGTGAATTTACATGGCTAAGCGAAGTGGTTAACCCTGGGAGGCAGGGCTGCATAGACACCTAATGGGATTCTGCTCTTAATGAAATGTACGAAAGAGGGAGATGGGGGGAGGGAGGTAGGAGGGAGAGAGAGAGGGATAGATAGGGGTGAAGAGTGGTAGAGAGGGCACTGCGGGTGTTTCACTTAGCTTCCTGCCAAGAAGAGTGTGAGATACAGTAGAGCAGGGTTTCACAAAGTTGGTCCTGAGGCGTTTTGGTTTTTGGGTGSACGTTTTGGTTTTTGCCCCAGCACTACACAGCGGATTCAAATAACCAACTCATCAAACTTTGGTTATTTGAATCAGCTGTGTAGTGCTGGAGCAGAAAACCAAAACGTGCACCTGGGGGGGGCTCAGGACTGAAACTGGGAAACCCTGCAGTAGAGGAAGCTAGCCAATAAAGCTGGCCAAGTACAGGAGTTGAAACTCTTAGGAGCGGAAGAGGCTGACAAGAATAAAACCCATTTTTAATGAATCATGATTTATCATGCAATAAAAAAGTGTGTTTTATTCAAACTCAATTGAGGCCCTCGCAGTAATAACAATGCAATGTATATATATATATATATATATATTTTTTTAAATAAAGAATGGGAGAGATCAGTTTTCTTTATTGGCTTTTTCTGTTGATTGTTAATGCTGATTTTGTGTGTAACTGCAACCATGGCAGTGAAATACATACATTGTACACCCCAGTGAAATACATACATTGTACACCCCAGTGAAATACATACATTGTACACCCCAGTGAAATYCATACATTGTACACCCCAGTGAAATACATACATTGTACACCCCAGTGAAATACATACATTGTACACCCCATTTGCTTTCCACAAAACAACTTTTTCTGTCCCTTTCAGGACTATATTCTATGGCTGGCCAGCTAGTATCTTCGCCTGCTGGGCACCAAACACTTTCCCTCTGTTGCATGTCAAAGACTATCTAACATGTTGTTCTTCTCTGTTTGGATGTGACTTCCACTCTGTGTTAGTTGCTGAGTGTCGAGCAGAGCACCGCTCCTCAGGCTGTGTGAGGTGTAAACTGGGTTAGTTACTGAGTGTCCAAAAGAGAACCCTTCCTCAGCCTGTGTGAGGTGTAAACTCTGTGTTAGTTGCTGAGTGTCCAGCTGTGCAACCTTCCTAAGAAAAGTGTAGCCAGGGCTCTCAACACTAACACTGCAGGAGGAGAGGAGGGAAAAGGGATGATCTTGTTGGATGTTGTTTTCTGTGTTCTCTGGGGGGGGGGGGGGGSRAYGTTTAGGGGTGAGTGCTGATAGGAGGAAATTACACTAGAGTCTGCACACGCATTCACACACACATTCTCTCTTCTCAGGTCTCGCTTGCTGTTTTCGGCAGGTGCTGAGGTAGACTTCTTCATGAGTGAATACCCCCCGTCTCCTCCCCTTCTCTCTCCCCTCCCCTCGGTCCTCTCGCCCTCCGAACCCGGCAGCGTACTCAGCATGGCTGCCGTGGCGACGCCAATCGATGCTCCGCGCCCCGCTGAGCGTGTCCGCACGGGGCCGAGCGGAGGGCCCGTCCTCAGGGGATTCTGGGAAATCTGATTTATGACGCTTGAGTGTTGCTGACCACTAAATTTCGCTCTCCCTTCTCTCTTTCTCTCTCTCGCACTTTCCCTTATTCTCTCTCTCTCTGTTATATTATCAGAACGAGGAATGAAGAAAAGCTGGAAATATTTGAAGGAAGGGGAGGAAAACAGATGAGAAAGAGGAACGGGCACTGTTACTCTTGGTAGAGGAGGATAGAAGGAGGCTAGAGGAGGGAGCTGGATAGAGGGATGAGGATGGGTTTGATAAGAAGGATGGAGGCAGATAAAGAGGGAGAGAAAGGAAAGATGATTCCATTTCATAGGGATCTGCGTGTTGAAGGGAGGATGTAGGGAGGGATTTCTACAGATTTTCATGGCTGCTTTGGTGCTCAGACTCTCTCATCTGCCGTTGTCTCTGCCCTGATGTCTTCACTGTAACGCACGCATGCATGCACTCACGCACACACAGACACACACGCTCTTTCATCTATCTGAGTGTCTCATCTCCGTTGGTTACCTCTGTCTCTCTCAACCCCTTTCAGCCTCAGACAGGTGACAACATGCCTGTTTACAAACAACTCCTAGTTTAACTACGGTAACCTTTCTCCTCCATTGTGTAAAAAAATTAAATAAATACAAAAATACAAAAACTGTCTAGTTCTGATGTGCTGTAACAGACAAAACAGAAGTGAAAATACTTTTTCAGAATGATAGAATATGTAAAGTAAAGGAGAAGAGTATCCTGCACTGTAGTATTCCCTGAACGGGTCTATTGGAAGGAGAGAGCGTTAACCACAGCAATCCCCAGAGGTCATGAAATTACATTTTTCTTACAATACAAAAACATACATAGACCAAGACAAATTACAACTTAACATTTACCTACATAGATTTCTACAAACATTGACATCACTCTTGCTCAGACCCACATGTTCCCACCGTATCCACACCCATCCTGCCCGTCTCACAATATTTTCTCTCTTTCCTCATCCTTTGAATATCTCCTCCAGTGCTTGTAATATTTTATGTCATATGGCTTCGAATTGTACTATTTAGTTTGCCTCTCTAGCACACATTATTTTCGATATTTAGATAATACATTTGATTCATCCACTGTCTTTACGATGGAGCATCATTTGATTTTCAGTTTTTAAGCAAAAGTTTTCTCAAAAATGATTGACAAGAAAAGTATGGTCCAACCCATCGGGTATCTCACCGCACCCTTATATGCTGTCTTGAAATATGCAGGTAGAGGGATTAAAAAAGTAAAAAAGTAAAAGTAAACTTATATTGTAAAACTTCTGACTGCCAACTTTCTGACTTCGCCCATCATTTTCGGACTTTATAGCACTCCCAGAAGGCATGAATCATTGATTTACTTAAGCAATAAGGCCCGAGGGGGTGTGGTACATGGCCAATATACCACGGCTTAGGGCTGTTCTCAGGAAACTACGCAATGCGGAGTGCCTGGATACAGCCCTTAGCCGTGCTATATTGGCCATACATCACAAACCCCCGAGGTGCCTTATTGCTATTATAAACTGGCTACCAACGTAATTAGAGCAGTAAAAATAAATGTTTTGTCATACCRGTGGTATACGGTCTGATATACCACAGCTGTCAGCCAATCAGCATTCAGGGCTCGAACCACCCAGTTTATAATGTTAGTTTTACACTTAAGACATGACTCTGCCGTTGTGCTGTAGAATTTATGAATTTTTCTCTTGTATAATAAATTCTGTACATTAGTTTATACTGGATTAAACGTACATATTCATTAACTGTAATTTAGTTAGTTATGTTCTAACATTCCCTTCATCTTATGCCAATATCAGTTCTTTTTAAGTCTTGGTTCAAATAGTTTATATTTGTTTTCTAAGAGGTTATCAGTTGGATAGGCTCTCTGCAAGGTTTTGTATATCTTACCCATCATATGACCTATCATTTTCTGACTCAAATAGAATTCCCTCAATTTTGCTCTGATGTCCAAAAGATTTCAGATTGAAATTTCGTGATATAAAACTTTTAAGTTGCATGTATTTGAAAATGTCTACATTGGTCAGTCCAAAATGTACATATTTTTTATTTATTTAATTTATTTAACCTTTATTTAACCAGGTAGGCTAGTTGACAACAAGTTCTAATTTACAACTGCGACCTGGCCAAGATAAAGCAAAGCAGTGCCACACAAACAACAACACAGAGTTACACATGGAATAAACAAGCGTACAGTCAATAACACAATAGAAAAAAAAGAAAGTCTATATACAGTATGTGCAAATGGCGTGGGGAGGTAAGGCAATAAATAGGCCATAGTAGCAAAGTAATTACAATTAGCAAATGAACACTGGGGTGATAGATGAGCAGATGGTGATGTGCAAGTAGAAATACTAGTGTGCAAAAGAGCAGAAAAGTAAATAAAAACAATATGGGGATGAGGTAGGTAGATTGGGTGGGCAATTTACAGATGGGATATGTACAGCTGCAGCGATCGGATAGCTGCTCAGGTAGCTGATGTTTAAAGTTAGTGAGGGAAATATAAGTCTCCAGCTTCAGCGATTTTTGTAATTCGTTCCAGTCATTGCCAGCAGAGAACTGGAAGGAAAGGCTGCCAAAGGAGGTGTTGGCTTTGGGGATGACCAATGAGATATACCTGCTGGAGCGCGTGCTATGGGTGGGTGTTGTTATCATGACCAGTGAGCTGAGATAAGGTGGAGCTTTACCTAGCATACACTTATAGATGACCTGGAGCCAGTGGGTCTGGCGACGAATATGTAGCGAGTGCCACCTGACTAGAGCATACAGGTCGCAGTGGTGGGTGGTATAAGGGGCTTTGGTGACAAAACGGATGGCACTGTGATAGACTGCATCCAGTTTGCTGAGTAGAGTATTGGAAGCTATTTTGTAAATGACATCGCCGAAGTCGAGGATCGGTAGGATAGTCAGTTTTACGAGGGTATGTTTGGCGGCGTGAGTGAAGGAGGCTTTGTTGCAAAATAGGAAGCTGAGTCTAGATTTAATTTTGGATTGGAGATGTTTAATATGAGTCTGGAAGGAGAGTTTACAGTCTAACCAGACACCTAGGTATTTGTAGTTGTCCACATATTCTTAGTCAGAACCGTCCAGATGCTAGTCGGGCGGGCAGCGAACGGTTGAAAAGCATGCATTTGGTTTTACTAGCGTTTAAGAGCAGTTGGAGGCCACGGAAGGAGTGTTGTATGGCATTGAAGCTCGTTTGGAGGTTAGTTAACACAGTGTCCAAAGAAGGGCCAGATGTATACAGAATGGTGTCGTCTGCGTAGAGGTGGATCAGGGAATCCCCTGCAGCAAGAGCGACATCGTTGATATGTACAGAGAAAAGAGTCGGCCCGAGAATTGAACCCTGTGGTACCCCCATAGAGACTGCCAGAGGTCCGGACAACAGGCCCTCCGATTTGACACACTGAACTCTGTCTGAGAAGTAGTTGGTGAACCAGGCGAGGCAGTCATTTGAAAAACCAAGGCTGAGTCTGCCGATAAGAATACGGTGATTGACAGAGTTGAAAGCCTTGGCCAGGTCGATGAAGACGGCTGCACAGTACTGTCTATTATCGATGGCGGTTATGATATTGTTTAGTACCTTGAGCGTGGCTGAGGTGCACCCGTGACCAGCTCGAAAACCGGATTGCACAGCAGAGAAGGTACGGTGGGATTCGAAATGGTCTGTAATCTGTTTGTTAACTTGGCTTTAGAAAGGCAGGGRAGGATYGATATAGGTCTATAACAGTTTGGGTCTAGAGTGTCACCCCCTTAGAAGAGGGGGATGACCGCGGCAGCTGTCCAATCTTTAGGGATCTCGGACGATACGAAAGAGAGGTTGAACAGACTGTTAATAGGGGTTGCAACAATGGCGGCGGATAATTTTAGAAAGAGAAGGTCCAGATTGTTTAGCCCAGCTGATTTGTACGGGTCCATTTCATTCTGTCATGGAAATCAATTTATTTCCTATTACCAATTAAATTTATTGTTTCTATGCCTTTAGTTTTCCATGTGGACCAATTTCTCTGTGAATTCTAAAAACTATCCAGGGATTGTTCCATAAGGTTGTTTTTAAGGAGTGATATTGGTTCTTGTAGAATCCGTTTCATTTCATTCCATATTGTTGAGGTTCTTAACTATGAAGATGTTAATGTTCTTAGCTTAATCTTTTGAAAACAAACATGTAAAAAGATTCTGAGGATGAGCATGTGCATCTTCAATATGTACCCATTGTTCCTCTTTAYTGCATTTAACTATATGTCGCTAGTAAAAGCCTTGGGTGGCGAGTTGATACAATTCCAAGTCTGGAAGGTTAAAACCACCCTCAGACTTAGGAAGACGTAAAACTTTCCTTTTTATTCCATGAGTTTTATTTGTCCATATAAAGTCTGTTATGGCCACGTCTACTTTATTAAAGAATGTCTTCAGTGGGGTAACTGGTATTACCGAGAATAAATATAAAAACTTTGGGAGGAGTCATGCCATTCTGAAGAGGTTTATTCTACCTGTAAGATTTATGGGAATGTTGCTCTATTTAATTAGATCTTCTTTTATATAGTTGAGTAATGGGATAACGTTTTCTTTGTATATTTGTTGTATGTTATCACTTATTAAGCATCCTAAGTATTTAATATTTTTTGTTGTCCACTTAAAGGTTTGCTGTAGATCATGAGTTATTATTTTTCCTACTGCCATTATGTCCAATTTTTCCACTTTCATTTTATATCCAGAGATTTTTTTGTATTCTGAAAATAGGAGCACGTGCTCAATTTCATTGAAATGGTTCAGTAGAATCCCCTGGTTTAAGACACACCCAGTGGTTCTTATAGAGGGAACAGAAACTGAGAGAGCACACATGAGATGTGGATGTGTGTGTACATGAGGGCAAGGGGAAGGTATCACTGTGTGTGAGGCACAGGAAATGATGATGATGAGTACAACAATCATAAGAGTGTGTGTACAACAATCATAACAGTGTGAGTACAACAATCATAACAGTGTGTGTACAACAATCAAAACAGTGTGTGTACAACAATCATAACAGTGTGAGTACAACAATCATAACAGTGTGGTGTACAACAATCATAACAGTGTGTGTACAACAATCACAACAGTGTGTGTACAACAATCATACACAGTGTGTGTACAACAATCATAACAGTGTGGTACAACAATCATAACAGTGTGTGTACAACAATCATAACAGTGTAGTACAACAATCATAACAGTGTGAGTACAACAATCATAACAGTGTGGTACAACAATCAAACAGTGTGGTACAACAATCATAACAGTGTGAGTACAACATCATAACAGTGTGAGTACAAACAATCATAACAGTGTGTGTACAACAATCAAACAGTGTGTGTACAACAATCATAACAGTGTGTGTACAACAATCATAACAGTGTGAGTACAACAATCATAACAGTGTGAGTACAACAATCATAACAGTGTGTGTACAACAATCATAACAGTGTGAGTACAACAATCAAACAGTGTGTGTACAACAATCATAACAGTGTGTGTAACAACATTCATAACAGTGTGTGTACAACAATCATAACAGTGTGAGTACAACAATCATAAACGTGTGTGTACAACAATCTAACAGTGTGAGTACAACAATCTACAGTGTGAGTACAACAATCATAACAGTGTGAGTACAACAATCATAACAGTGTGTGTACAACAATCATACACAGTGTGAGTACAACAATCATAACAGTGTGAGTACAACATCATAACAGTGTGTGTCACACAATCATATA
>NC_036856.1:32994197-33003875 GCF_002910315.2 Salvelinus sp. IW2-2015 | reverse complement strand
TGTGTACAACAATCATAACAGTGTGTGTACAACAATCATAACAGTGTGAGTACAACAATCATAACAGTGTGAGTACAACAATCATAACAGTGTGTGTACAACAATCATAACAGTGTGAGTACAACAATCACAACAGTGTGTGTACAACAATCATAACAGTGTGTGTACAACAATCATAACAGTGTGTGTACAACAATCATAACAGTGTGAGTACACAACATAAACAGTGTGTGTACAACAATCATAACAGTGTGAGTACAACAATCATAACAGTGTGGTACAACAATCATAACAGTGTGAGTACAACAATCATAACAGTGTGTGTACAACAATCATAACAGTGTGAGTACACAATCTAACGTGTGAGTACAACAATCATAACAGTGTTGTACAACAATCATAACAGTGTGAGTACAACATCATAACAGTGTGTGACAACAATCATAACAGTGTGTGTACAACAATCATAACAGTGTGTGTACAACAATCATAACAGTGTGAGTACAACAATCATAACAGTGTGAGTACAACAATCACAACAGTGTGTGTACAACAATCATAACAGTGTGAGTACAACAATCATAACAGTGTGAGTACAACAATCATAACGTGTGAGTACAACATCATACAGTGTGAGTACAACAATCATAACAGTGTGAGTACAACAATCAAACAGTGTGGAGTACAACAATCATAACAGTGTGAGTACAACAATCATAACAGTGTGTGTACAACAATCATAACAGTGTGAGTACAAACATCATAACAGTGTGAGTACAACAATCATAACAGTGTGTGTACAACAATTATAACAGTGTGAGTACAACAATCATAACAGTGTGTGTACAACAATCATAACAGTGTGAGTACAACAATCAAAACAGTGTGAGTACAACAATCATAACAGTGTGAGTACAACAATCATAACAGTGTGAGTACAACAATCATAACAGTGTGTGTACAACAATCATAACAGTGTGAGTACAACATCATAACAGTGTGAGTACAACAATCATAACAGTGTGTGTACAACAATCATAACAGTGTGAGTACAACAATCATAACAGTGTGAGTACAACAATCATAACAGTGTGAGTACAACAATCACAACAGTGTGTGTACAACAATCATAAGAGTGTTTAGCAGACTGTTATGTCCCAGAGTCTGAATGAAGTGTCTGAGCTGTGGGCAGCCTCTACAGCCTCCTGCTTTGCTGTGTGTAGTGGGATCTCTAATATACTACCATCTTCAGTCCCTCTATGACGTAAAACACTTTAAATGAGTGCGTTAACGCACAGCGGGAGCTGTGCATTAGACTAATGTTGTGATTAAACACACCCATGCATGTGATTGGTTGATTTATCTGCTCTGACAGAGATAATTAGCTGGTTTATAGATCAATCAAAGGGGGCGGGGATGGATAGAGCAGGTGTTACATCTTTCGATAGCTATATATTATTATTATTATATTGCCTATAAATGCATTATTACCGCAATCATAATTTACATCATAGCTGTCATCATTGCAATAATAATGAATTTAGCTACACTTGAGTCAACTTCGCCTCTGAATGTCCATGACTATATCTTATTGCCCTTACAGAGCTGGGTAAAAAAAGCATTCCAGTTCTCTTGCCATCCCACTTGGAACGAGAGGGGGCTGTCAATGTTTTCACCCCAGGATGCATCACACGTCCCCAAAATATCTTACCTGTTCAATCTGTACATTTATGTTTTTCAACTGTAGTGCTTTGTGTTTTATGTTGTAATTGTGTCTGAAACGTTGTGTTCTGCTATTTTGGCCAGGTCTCTCTTGTAAAATAGATTTTTAATCGCAATGAGACTAACCTGGTCAACTAAATATCATGTCAGTGAAATGCTGATGATTTATTAGAAAAGAGTCCAAGGCTTACCTGTATATTTTTACAAAGTCGTGACTCGTGTATATATACTTTGCATATGCAAAGTAAATGAGTAAATAGTGTACTATTGTATTTTACCACAGTCCCTGTCACTCTCCTGCTGTCTGAAGGGAAACCACAGATTGTGATCAGATCTTTTCTTCACAGATGTATTGATTAGAACATATAACAATGTCAATAAACCTCCTCCCTGCAGTCCCTCTCAACCACTCCTCCCCTTATTCCCCATCTTCCTCTCTCTCTCAACTGTTATCTTATACTGCCAATAGAGAAGTATATTTAATATCTCATCCTAGTCTGATGAAATGTCATGTTTTAAAACATTGGTTTGATGGCTATATCAATATGTCACCACGTTCTGGTGGTAACATCATCCTCAAAGGCAGATTCCAATTACTTAAAGGTCCACTACATTCAAAGTGTGATTCCCTGCGTTTAAAAATATATATATTTCCTAATACTGTGAAATTATGATAATGTCATTTTAGTGTCAGAGCTGTTTGAAAAGACCACCTGGAATCCAGCCTGTTTTGCTGGGATGGAGTTTTGGCCTGCCTTTCATAGACCAATAAGAAAGAGAGTTCCAAACCTCTGCCAATAACAGCTAGTTTATAACAGCTGTTTCCCCCTCGCCACTCAGACCACTCCCAGACAGTCCTAGCTAAATTCATTATTACARTTTTTGGCATTTATTTTTTAGCCCCTTTTTTCTCCCAAATTTCGTGGTATCCAATTGGTAGTTACAGTCTTGTCCCATCGCTGCAACTCCCATACGAACTCAGGAGAGGCGAAGGTCGAGAGCTATGCATGTCACGTTCCTGACCTTATTTCCTTTGTTTAGTCTTTGTTTAGTTGGTCAGGACGTGAGCTGGGTGGGCATTCTATGTTTTGTGTTTCTATGTTGGGTTTGTTGTTTGGCCTAATATTGTTCTCAATCAGAGGCAGGTGTTTGTCATTGTCTCTGATTGGGAACCATATTAAGGTAGCCTGTTTTCACTGTTTGTTTGGGGGTGATTGTTCCTGTTCGTGTGTTCATCTGTTCTGTGTTCCCATGTTCAGGACTGTAGCGTTTTCGGTTCCTTCTGTCAGTTTGTTGTTTTTGTTCGTCGTTTAAATATCCTAATTAAAATATCATCACGCTGCATTTTGGTCCTCCTCTCTTTCACCCGAAGACAGCCGTTACAATGCGCCCTCCGAAACACAACCCAGCCAAGCCGCACTGCTTCTTGACACAACGCCCGCTTAACCCAGAAGCCAGTCGCACCAATGTGTCGGAGGAAACACCGTACACCTGGCAACCGTGTCAGTGTGCACTGCGTCTGGTTCGCCACAGGAGTCGCTAGTGCGCGATGAGATGAGAACATCCCTGCCGGCCAAACCCTCCCCTAACCCGGACGACGCTGTGTCAATTGTTCGCCGCCCCATTGGTCTCCTGGTCGCGGCTGATTGCGACAGAGCCTGGACTCGAACCAGGATCTCTAGCTAGCTAAATTCTTGATTGAGAAATTGCTCTTTGCTAAGAAGCAATTTTTGTTTCTTTTTGACCATTTTAATTAAAAACAATAACACTAAGGTACTTAATTGTGACCCAGAAATGATTTGATATTGAGATAAAAATGTCTGCATTGGGCCTTTTAAGATCTGCTTATTTCAGGTTTTCTGCTGGTTTGTTTTAACTAAACATGAAGATGTTATTACCATAAAACAAGCATCATCAGAGTAGTCTTCTATTTAGCAATCAACCTTTTTTAACTACCAAAATGTAGACTTAGAGATTTAATATAATTAGGTATTGAATTAATGTTTAATAAAGCAATACATGCTGTGTCACGCCCTGATCTGTTTCACCTGTCCTTGTTATTGCCTCCACCCCCTCCAGGCGTCGCTTGTTTTCCCCAGTGTATTTATCCCTGTGTTTCCTGTCTCTCTGTGCCAGTGTATTTATCCCTGTGTTTCCTGTCTCTCTGTGCCAGTTTGTCTTGTTTTCCCCAGTGTATTTATCCCTGTGTTTTTTGTCTCTCTGTGCCAGTTCGTCTTGTATGTTTAGTCAAGTCAACCAGCGTGTTTTTCCTGTACTCCTTTTGCTATTCTCCTTTTTCTAGTCCTCCTGGTTTTGAACCTTGCCTGTTTCTGGACTCTGTACCCACCTGCCTGACCATTCTGCCTGCCTTGACCACGAGCCTGTCTGCCACTCTGTACCTCCTGGACTCTGATCTGGTTTTGATCTTTTGCCTGTCCACGACCATTCTCTTGCCTACCCCTTTGGATTAATAAACATTGTAAGACTCCAACCATCTGCCTCCTGTCTGCATCTGGGTCTCACCTTTTGCCTTGATATGCTGGGACTCATCCTATTTTCTGGGGATTTTACACAAACCCATGAAGACAGCCAATGTGATYCAAAAAAATTATGTACATTAAAAGTCTGATCTTCCTTTTTTTCAGTTTAATAATAACAACATATGTACAGTACAGTAGGCCGCTGTTTGTTTTCTTAGGCCACAGTTGAGGTTGAGTGGTTGTGACATATTTTTACCCACAAGGKCCTGTGGGAGGACTTGGCTGTTAGCTGTATTTCCCTGAGCTTTACACCATGTTACACCAATTAGTACTGAATTAACTCAGGAGTAAACACACACATGGAGAGAGAGAGGGGGAGAGCCTCTTGCTGTAGGCTGTACCAGGGGGCATGTACTGTAGGAGAGGTATGAGGGGTTAACACAGGAAGAAAGGCTTGTGATCTCGGGGGTTCTGTTTGAGACTCAGAGCCCCTAAGGCTGTGTGTGTGTGTGTTCCCCTCTGGGGGAAGAATTCAATATGGAACACACTCGCTTAAACACACACTCAGAATACTGAATTAATTCATTAACACAATTAAACACTTTATACTTTGACAAGTGTGTAGTCCTTTTTTATAGTCTTGTAATATGTCTTTGTGAGGCAACTTCTCCTGAATTAATTGGCAATGAGTCAGAGTGGTTCAGCCTGAATTCATGTTTTACTCTCCCTGACACCCTCCTCTCTCTACCTCTCCCCCCTTTCTCTCAAACACCTCTTTCGCCCCCTCCCCCTCCTCCCTCTCTCCCGGGTCACAGCGCGTGTCGCGGGTGATAATCCGTGTCACAGTGGCTGATTGGGGATTAGGACTAGCGGTTTATTCACACCGGGGAATGATACAGCGCTTAGCGGTCGGCTAGGGCTACTAAAGCAGTGTGTGTGTGTGCGCGTGTGTGTGTGTGCGCGCTCTAAGGCAGTCAGGCAGACTCCCGCGGCATGCAGCCGCCCAGTGCTGAATTAGCAACATGTTTGAATGAGATAAAAGAGGCAGCTTAGCCCACCGCACTCCACCACCTAATCCTACACAGCTGTGAAATGAGCTGCTGTAGCGGCAGGCAGCAGGCCCAGCCACTGCACCTATACACACTCACACTCTCTCTCTTACACACGCCACACCTCACACTCTCTAACTCTTACACACGCACACTCACACTCTCTCTCTTACACACGCACATCACCACTCTCTCTCTTACACACGCACAACTCTCTCACACTCCTCTCTCTTACACACGCAACATTCTCTCTTCTCACACACGCACACTCACATTCTCTCTCTCACCACGCACCTCACATTCCTCTCTTACACACGCACAACTCACATTCTCTTTCTCACAACGCACCACCACATTCTCTCCTCTCACACGCACACTCACACTCCCTCTCTCACACACGCACACTCACATTCTCTCTCACACACGCACACTCACATTCTCTCTCACACACGACCACTCACATTCTCTCTCACACACGCACACTCACATCTCTCTCCACACACGCACACTCACATTCTCTCTCTCACACACGCACACTCACATTCCTCTCACACACGCACACTCACATTCTCTCTCTACACACGCACACTCACATTCTCTTCCACACATGCACACTCACATTCTCTCTCTTACACACGCACAACTGGAATTTGACAAGTCTTCAAGACACACAGTGGTCTACCTACCTACAAACACCAAATCCAAACAACATTTCCTATTGATCATTGTAATCCAGCTCACCCGTGGCATGTGTTAGAAATTAAAAACCGCTGCCAAACCTGGGGGGTACTGGGAGGCCATTCAGGTGTGTCTTGTCGAGGCATCACTTCCTGTGAGTTAACGCATCATTTCCTCTGAATGAACGTTTGCTGTCAGTAGCACTACTATTGGATGAGGTCACCAGGCCTACATTTTACTCACTGAGGTCTGATGAAATAGAGCTGCAATTCAGTGTTTACTGTCTAACTCCAAAACCTCTCTCTCTCTCTCAAAGAGACTCTCTCTCTCTCAAAGAGAGTCTCTCTCTCTCTCTCAAAGAGACTCTCTCTCTCTCTCTCCTCTCAAAGAGACTCTCTCTCAGAGAATATCTCCCGTCAATCACCATGGTGACACAGCGCTAGCTAATGTCCAATACCAATCACACTAATTGAATATGATGAAATACACAGCAACTACAGCCTAGGAGTCACGTCAAACTAAACTAAAAAACACTGACCAGATAGACCTCAACATGCTGTGGAGGCAGCATATAGAAATTAGACAGGAAAAACATGATTTAAGGAAAAAAAAACATAAGAAATAATGGGAAAATATTCCACATATTATTGAATCAATTACATCTTCCCATTCTCCCTTCCCCTTCCTCCCTCCATCTACCCCTCTCTCCCTTCTCTCACGCTCTACCTCTCCCCTCCACTCTTCCCTCTCCCCATCCCTCCCTCTCCTCTCCCCCACTCCCTTCATTCCTCACAGTTCCTCCCTCCACCTTTCTTCCTCCCTCCATACTCCCACATCCTCACTCCCCCCCTATCCCTCCCCCTATGCTCCTCCCTTCTCCTCCTCCCCCTCCCCATCCTCTTCCTCACAGTTTCCTTCCTCCACCCTTCTTCCTCCCTCCATACCGCCCCCTTCGTCCACTCCCCTTCTATTCCCTCCTCCATCCCCTTCCTTTCCTCCCATCCATCCATCCCTCCCTCCCCAGTCCTCCCTCTATCCCTCTCTCGTTCATTACTTCTCCATATGTAGATAGCTACACATTATTTCCCCTGGTTATGTTGCTGACGCGACACTAGCCAAATGAAGTGAGATATACGGCTAGTGTTATTGGCTGAGATAGCCCGATTCCCATTAACCAAATGGACCACACTTTCTGTCTCACAGTTATTATAGTATTTTTTRCCCAATGGAACTAACATGAGGCTATTCGAAATATACACTGAGTGTACAAAACATTAGGAACATCTGATCTTTCCATGACATAGACTGACCAGGTGTAAGCTATGATCCCTTATTGACGTCAGTGTAGATGAAGAGGAGGAGACAGGTTAAAGAAGGATTTTTAAGCCTTGAGACAACTGAGACATGGATTGTGTATGTGTGTCATTCAAAGGGTAAATGGGCAAGACAAAATATTTATGTGACATTGAACGGGGTATGTAGGTGCCAGGAGCACCGGTTTGAGTGTGTCAAGAACTGCAACGCTGCTGGGTTTCCCCCGCTCTACAGTTTCCTGTGTGTATCAAGAACAGTCCACCACACAAAGGACATCCAGGCAACTTGACACAATTGTGGGAAGAATTGAAGTCAACATGGGCCAGCATCCCTGTGGAATGCTTTCGACACCTTGTAGAGTCCATGCCCAGACGAATTGAGGCTCTTCTGAGGGCAAAGGGTTATAGATCTATAGCTTAATTACACTACGATTAAATAAAATGAGTAAAGACTGAGCCAARTCAGTAACATACCTATTACAAGTTAAACAAGGTCTCACAGTCTCACTGCAAAGTTAGACGTTCATCCAAGTTCTCCAAACGTTGCTCCTGTTGCTCTGTAGCGTTCCTTTTCTCCAAACGTCAAATTTCAAAGTTAAGGGTTAAGTTTAGTCACTCATTATGAATGGTTTAGGTAAGGGTTAAGGRTTGGGATAGGGTTAAAAGCAAAAAAAGTGTCCACAACTGAGATCAAACACACAACCTTCTGATCCGGAGTCATTGGATTGCGTGCCTAAACTTAATATTTAAACCATAATCCCATGACTCTGGGTCAGAAGGTTGTGAGTTCAATCCCAGTTGTAGACACTGGCTTTTTTTTGAGGTTTTAACCCTATCCCAACCTTCTGATCCAGAGTCATTGGATTATGCCCGTCCACCACCCCTGCCCTAGCAAAACCCAAGCCTACTTGATGGTAATAGCCCTCACTGTTGCCCCTAGTGGCTGGGTTTCAAGGCATTTCCTAATGTACTCAGGACATAGATGTCCAATTTTGTCTGTCCATCTCTCTCTCTCTCTCTTCCCTACCCCACTGCAACCTCCTTGTTMATCCACCCCACCCCTCCCTCCTTCTCCATGTCCCCCCCTCCACCCCTTTACCCGACTCTTCAGCGTCCTCTCTCGTTATCTGTAGACACAGAGGAATAAGCACTTTTCCCCTGATTGGTTTAGGGAGCGTCTCTTAATATCATATTGATGATAATTTCCCTGTAATGTCCCATTTGCACTAATTGTGATGCAGGGAGTGAGTAATGGCATGTGCCTGACGGACCTGGCCCTTCTATGGCCCCGCTGTAGTGTAGACACACACATCCCACACACATCACACACACATCCACACACCAGCCCGTCTCCTCAGCTACTCCTTAGAACTCCAGCTCCTGCTTGTCCCAGAGAGACGGGAAGTGACAAGATCATCCTAAACAACCTGATCCTGCCCTCTGAAACACTGTTCCCTCTAGGCTGCTCGTAGCTCCCCTTCGACTGCCGCACAGAGGAAATGTCAGCCCACGCAGAGAAGCACTTTCCCCTTTAGCTAACACTATCAACATTTCGCTTTATTGTAGGAATTGTGCTCGAATCAACGCATTATTAGCCACTTTCAATGTAACATACTGAAAGAAAATGAACTATGCAAGACTTAGTATGGAAAACTAACTGTGCAAGAGATTTTCTTGTAGGCAGAGCGCATTGGAGTAGGATTCTATTGCACTGACAGGCACGACTCAGGCCCGTACTCTACACAGACCGGTGCGTCATAACAAATCAGAGCTGCAGTAGGCCTATATGCAAATAGCCATTGCCATGTATGGATCTGTGCCATTTACTTTGAACTGGACTGTGTTTACAGCATTAGCGGTTGTGAGTAGATYCACTTGTTTTGAGATCAAAGTGAGAGCTACATGTAGCCACGTGTGCACATTTTGTTCATATCCTTTGGTAGTTAGTGAGTTATTAGCCCAATTATAGATCATTTGTAGTCAACAATGGGGGAGTGGTTGTGTCCTACAAGAACACAAAACATGTACATTTCTAGCCATCTTTAAAAAGCTAGCCAAGTAAAGAGCTTGTTTTATATCTTAAAGGGGCAGTGTTGTATTTTGAGACTGTCTTGAATAAGCTAAGTAGCCAATAGGCAGAGGGTAGCATAATTCGTCTGATTCTCTGTAATAATGCTATGGGAATAATAATGAATTGTATTTRGTAAAGTCGTTTCTTGCATCAAACAACACAACATTTTCAAATCAAATTTTGTCACATGCACCYAATACAACAGTGAAATGCTTACTTACAAGCCCTTAACCAGCAATGCAGTTCAAGAAATAGAGTTAAGAAAATATTTACTAAATAAACTAAAGTAAAAAATAAAATAATAATACATAGTTTTAAAATAACAATAATGAGGCTATATACAGAGGGTACCGGTACCGAGTCAA
>NC_036856.1:32988509-32992196 GCF_002910315.2 Salvelinus sp. IW2-2015 | reverse complement strand
TATAGTGGAGTAGCGGTAGAAGGAGAAGAACGGAGAGTAGAATAGGGAGTGGAGGTGGAGGGATGGTATAGGTAGAGATAGGAGGGTAAGAGAGATATAGAGAGAAGGGAGAGGTAGATAGATGTAGATAGGGAGAGAGAGGTAGAGGGAAGGAGAGAGGTAGCAGGGAGAGAGAGGTAGACAGGGGAGAGAGAGGTAAGTAGGTGGATGGGGGTAGAGGTAGAGAGAGGTAGAGGATAAGAGGGAGGAGAGTGGATAGAGGAGGTATAAGAGGTGAAGGGAGAGAGAGTAGAGAGTATAGTAGAGCAGAGGTTGAGAGGTAGAGTAGGGTAGAGGGAGAAGAGAGGTAAGGTGAGAGAGCGGTAGACGGGGAGAGAGAGGTATAGAGGGAGAAGAGGTAGAGGGAGGATGGAGGGAGTAAGTAGAGAGAGGAGGTAGAATGAAGGAGGAGAGGGTAGAGTGTAGAGGGAGAGAGAGGTAGAGGGAGAGAGAGGTAGGTATAGTGGGGAGAGAGAGTTAGAGGTAGAGCAAGAGGTAGAGGGAGAGAGAGGTGTATAGGTGGAATGAGCGGTAGAACGGGAGAGAGAGTATAGGTGGAGAGAAGGTAGAGGGAGAGAGAGGGAGAGAAGGAGAAGGTAGAGGGAGAGAGAGGTAGAGGTAGAGAGAGGGTAGAGGGTAGGTAGTGGAGAGAGAGGTATGGGGAGAGAGAGTACGAGGGTAGAAGAAGGAGGTAGACAGGGAAGAGAGGGTATAGGTGGAGAGCGCGGTAGAGGGAACGGTAGAGGGAGAGGAGGTAAAGGGAGAGAGGAGGTAGGAGGGAGGAGAGAGGGAAGAGAGAGAGAAGGTAGAGGGAGAGAGAGGTAGAGGAGAGAGAGGTAGAAGGTAGAGTAATGGAGAGAGTAGAGGAAGAGGAGAGGTAGGAGGCGACGAGAGAGGTAGAGGAGGAGTATGCGAGAGGCGTAGATGGGAGAGCGGTAGCGTGAAGAGTAGGGAGAGAGTGAGAGGGTAGAAGAGGAGGAGAGAGAACGGGTAGAGGTAGAGAAGAGAGATGAGGTAGAGGTAGAGAGAGAGAGGTAAGGTCAGAGAGAGGTTAGGTACATAGATGTAGAAGGAGGTTAGGAAGAGGGGAGAAGGAAAAGAGAGAGCCTCTCTCTCCCTCTACCTCTCTCTCCCTCTACCTCTCTCTCCCTCTACATCTATCTACCTCTCCCTCTCTCTATATCTCTCTACCTCTCTCTACCTATACCTCCCTCCACCTCGCTCTACCTCTCTCTACTTCTACCTCTCCGTACTTCTACCTCTCTTTACCTCTCCCTGCCTCTCTTTACTTCTACCTCTCTATACCTCTCTGTAACTCCCTGTACTTCTACCTCCATCTACCTCTCTCTGCCTCCCTCTACTTCTCCGTACCTCCATCTACCTTTCCCTACCTCTTTCTCTCTCTAACTCTCTGTACTTCTACCTCTCTTTACCTCTCCCTGCATCTCTCTCTAACTATCTCTACCTCCCTCTACCMCTATACCTCTCTGTAGCTCTCTGTACTTATACCTCTCTCTACCTCTACCTAACTATACCTCTCTCTGTCTACCTCTACCTTTCTCTACCTCTCTCTACCTTTACCTTTCTCGACCTCTCTTTACCCCTCTCTACCTCTATCTCTCTGTACTTCTACCTCTCTCTACCACTCTCTACTTTTCTGTATTTCTACCTCCCTCTACCTCTACCTACTGTAAATCTACCTTCCTATACCTCTGTTTACCTTCCTCTACCTCTACCTCATCTTTACCTCTTCCTTTCTCTACCTCTACCTCTCTTTACCTCCCTCTACCTCCATCTCTCTGTACATCTACCTATCTCTACCTTTATTTCTCTGTACTTCTACCTCCCTCTACCTTTACCTCTCTCCACCTCTACCTGTCTCTACCTCTACCGGTCTCTACCTCGCTCTACCTCTACCTTTACCCCTCTCTATCTTTACCTCACACCACCTCTACCTGTCTCTACCTCTACCGGTCTCTACCTCGCTCTACCTCTACCTTTACCCCTCTCTATCTTTACCTCACACCACCTTTACCTCTCTCTACCTCTACCTCTCTCTACCTTCCTCTACCTCTCTCTACCTTACCCTCTCTATCTTTACCTTCTCTCCACCTCTACCTCTCGTCTACACTCTACCTCTATTACTCTCTCTACCTCTCTCTACCTCTACCTCTTCTCTAACCTCTCTTCTACCTCTCACTCTCTCTTCCTCTCTCTTACCTCTCTCTACGCTCTTACCTCGCTCCTTCCCTCTCTACTCTCCTCTCTCTATCTACCTCTCTCTACCTCTCCTCTACCTCCTACTGCTCTACCTTATCTCTCCTCTCTTGCACCTCTCTCTTCCTCTCTGTACTTCTACCTTCCTCTTACCCTCTCTCTCCCTCTACCTCTCTCTACATCTCTTACTTCTACCTTCCCTCTACCTCTACTTCTTTCCGCACTCTTGTCCTCTACTTCTACCGTACCTTATCTCTCTCTACCCTTCCTCTACCTCTCTCCACCTTTACCTCTCTCCTCATTTACCTCTCTACTTCTTACTACTTCTCTACTTCCCTCAACCTAACCTTTTCTACCGTCAAACTAATCTCTACCCTCATCTCTCTCGACTGTCTACCGCTCTGCTACTTCTACATATCTCTACCTCTCTATACATCTCTGTACCTCTCTGTACTTCTGCCTCTCTTCTACCTCAACCTTTCTCTACCCGAACCTATCTCTCTCGTACTTCTACCTCTCTGTACTTCTACCTCTCGTAGCCATCTCTGTACCTCCATGTACTTTACCCTCTCTCTACTTCTCCTCTACCTCTCCATCTCTTACCTAACCACTCTCTACCTTTTCTACCCACTCTTACCTCTCTGTACTTCTACCTCTCTCTACCTCTAATCTCTACGTCTACCTCTGTATGCCTTACCGCTTACCGCTTCTACCTTTCCGTTACCTTCTTAATACCTCTCTCATCCCTCTACCTTCTCTCTACCCTACATCTACCTACCTCCTCTACCTTCCTTTACCTGCTCTCTACCTTTACCTCTCTCTTACCTCTCTCTTCCTCCCTCTACCCTCTTCCTCCTCTACCCCTGCCCCTCTCCTCTTGTTCTCTGTTCATCTCTTGTCCCCTCTCCTTCCTCTCCTCTTCTACCTCCTCTTCTCTACTCTCTTTCTCCTTACCTCTCTCTCCTCTCTCCTATCCGCTCCTCTCTCACCTCCTTCCTCACACTCTCTCTACCTCTCTCTTCCCCCGTCTACACTCTTCTCTTCCTCCCTCTACCTCTCTCTTCCTCCCTTATACCTCTCGTCTTCCTCCTATACCTCCTCTTCCTCCCTCTACCTCTCTTACTTCTCTCTAACCTGGTACCTCTCTCTACCTCAACGCTCTCTCTACTTCCCTCAACCTCTACCTGTATCTCTCTACTTCCCTCAACCTCTACCTGTATCTCTCTACCTCTACCTTCCTCTAACCTCTCCTCTTACCTCTTAACTTCATCTTACCTCCTCTTATCCCTCTCTCTTCCTCCCCTCTACCTCTCTCTTCCTCCCTCTACCTCTCTCATCCTCCCTCTAACCTCTCTCTCACCTTCTCTACCTCTCTCCTCTCACCTTCTCTCTTCCTCTCCCTCCTTCTACCTCTCTCTTCCTCCCTCTACC
>NC_036856.1:32981182-32985816 GCF_002910315.2 Salvelinus sp. IW2-2015 | reverse complement strand
AATAAAGATATTACAAATGTCATATTATGTATATATACAGTGTTGTAACAATGTACAAATGGTTAAAGTCCAATGGGAAAATAAATAAGCATCAATCTATCTCTATCTCTCTGTCTCTGTCTTTACTTCTCTCCTTCAAATTATGTCCCTGTGTCTTACCTTCTCTCCCATTCTCTCTACATCTCTATCTCTCGTAATTACTGTCGTTGTCTAGCTGTCTGCTTTCTCTTTCTTTATTCTCTATAGTAAATAAATTGATCTTGATTCCTTGTCACATTATAGTCTATTCTCGAGTCCCAAGCACTGAATATGTAACTAAATATATATGCTAATAGCACTTAAGAAAATTAAATTATATAATTGTCCATAGCAATTTAACCTTTGAACAATGAATTACTGCTTGTCTGCACTCCATATGCAAAGGCTTTACATAAGAGGCCGTCATTTATTAGAACACGTTTCATGTATTACAGACATAATCAGGTTGTATCTTTCTTCTTCGCTCTGCATTTCTCTGTTTACACACACACACACACACACACACACACACACACACACACACACACACACACACACGCACACGCACACGCACACGCACACGCGCACGCGCACACGCACACGCACACGCACACATATACATATATATATATATATATCTATATATATCTACCTGCTCCATCTCCAGTCTCAGAGAGAGAGGGGGGAAGGGAGGGAACTTCATATCCTCAAAAGCATTATATCCTGAAAAGCAGGTTGGGACAATTATGGAAATTCTTCTGGAAATGATTTTCTCTCTACATATGTTTTAACCTGTGTAATTCTGTTGGTCATGGACAGATAAAACCATGCACAGAGATACCTTTGCTTTTCTTTCATAAATGTATTCGCAAATTATAAAAATAAAGATAATTTGCAATGACAAAAGAATAAGGGTAATAAGGGTTCTTATTTATAAAACACATCTACTGTATAAGTCAGCTTGGTAGATCACTCTAGAGAGTTTTTAGGCTGATGATCGGGGGTTGGGGTAGGCATTATACTAGAGGCGTTAACCCCAAGGGGGGTTCAGCATCTTTCCTATGTATCCTCACTAAATACCATCTTTACCATATCGTAATCCTCACTACAGAGACCATCTTTACCATATCGTTATCCCTCTACAGAGGACCAATCTTTACCATATCGTATAACCTCACTAACAGAAATGACCATCTTTACCATATCGTATCCTCACTACAGATGACCATCTTTACCTATCAGTATTCCTCACTACAGATGACCATCTTTACCATATCGTATCCTCACTACAGCATGACCATAAATTTACCATATCATATCCTCACTACAGATGACCATCTTACCAATATCATCATCCTCACTACAGATGATCATCTTTACCATATCGTATCCTCACTACAGATGACCATCTTTACCATATCGTATCCTCACTACAGATGACCATTCTTTACCATATCATACCTCACTACAGATGACCATCTTTACCATATCAATCCTCACTACAGATGATCATCTTTACATATCGTATCCTCACTACAGATGACCACTTTACCATATCGTATCCTCACTACAGATGACCATTTTTTACCATATCGTATCCTCACTACAGATGATCATCTTTACCATATCGTATCCTCACTACAGATGACCATCTTTACCATATCTTATCCTCACTACAGATGACCATCTTTACCATATCTTATCCTAATTACAGTTGACAATCTTTACCATATCGTATCCTCACTACAGATGATCATCTTTACCATATCTTATCCTAATTACAGTGACAATCTTTACCATATATTCATCCTCACTACAGATGACAATCTTTACCAACTAGTTCCTCACTACAGATGATCATCTTTAGCATATCTTATCCTAATTACAGTTGACATCTTTACCATATCTTATCTCACTACAGATGACAATCTTTACCATATCGTATCCTCACTACAGATGATCATCTTTACCATATCTTATCCTAATTACAGTTGACAATCTTTACCATATCTTATCCTAATTACAGATGACATCTTTACCATATCTTATCCACAGATTACCATCTTTACCACCATCTCCTATCCACATGTGACCATCTTTACCATATCTTATCCTCGTTACAGATGACCATTTCAACCATATATTATCCTCTCTACAGATGACCATCTTTACCATATCTTATCCTCACTTCCGTGACCATCTTTTACCATATCATATCCACAGATGAACATCTTTACCATATCTTATCTCACTTCAATACCATCTTCACCCTCTCTTATCCTCGCTACAGATACCATCTTACCACCATCTCTTATCTACAGATGACATCTTGCCACCATATCTTATCCCACAGATGGCCATCTTTGCCACCATATCTTATCCACAGATGGCCATCCTTAACAATCTATCTACAGATGACCACCTTCACCATATATATTCCACAGATGAACATCTTTACCATATCTTTTCCACAGATGACCATCTTACAATATCTTATCTTCACTTCAATGGACCATCTTCACCATTCTCTTATCCTCGCTTACAGATGACCTCTTTACCACCATCTCTTATCTACAAGATGACATCTTTGCCACCATCTCTTATCTACAGATGACCATCTTTGCCCCATATCTACCACAGATGGCCATTTTGCCACATATTTATCCACAGATGGCCATCCTTAACATATCATATCCACAGATGACCATCTTTACCATATCTTATCCCCACTTCAGTGGACATCTTACCATATCTTTTCCACAGATGACCATCTTTACCATATCTTATCATTTCACTTCAATGGACCATCTTCACCATCTCTTATCCTCGCTACATATGACCATTTCCACCATACATTATCCCCCACCAGAGAACATCTTTACCATGTTCTTACCTCACTTCAGAGAACCATCTTTACCATACCTTATCTACAGATGACCATCTTTACCACCATCTCTTATCTACAGATGACCATCTTTAAACCTACCTTACTACAGATGACATCTTTACCACCATCTCTTATCTACAGATGACCATCTTTTACCACCATCTCTTATCTACAGAGACCATCTTACCACCATCTCTTATCTACAGATGACCATCATTTACCACCATCTCTTATCTACAGATGACCATCTTTACCCCATCTCTTATCTACAGATGACCATCCTTTACCACCATACCTTATCTACAGATGACCATCTTGTACCACCATCCTATCTACAGATGACCATCTTTACCACCATCTCCTTATCTACAGATGACCATCTTTACCACCATCTCTTATCTACAGATGACCATCTTACCACCATCTCTTATCTACAGATGACCATCTTTACCACCATCTCTTATCTACAGATGACCATCTTTTAACCCCTACCATGACCTTTCATCTTACTACAGATGACATCTTTTACCACCATCTACTTATCTACAGATGACCATCTTTACCACCATCTCTTATCCACAGATGACCATCTTACCACCATCTCTTATCTTACAGATGACCATCTTTACCCACCATCTACTTATCTACAGATGACCATCTTTACACCATCTCTTATCTACAGATGACCATCTTTACCACCATCTTATCTACAGATGACCATCTTTACCACCATCTCTTATCTACAGATGACCATCTTTACCACCATCCTTATCAACCATTACCACCATCTCTTATCTACAGATGACCATCTTTACCACCACTCTTATACCACAGATGACCATCTTTAGCCACCATCTCTTATCTACAGTGACCATCTTTACCACCATCTCTTATCTACAGATGACCATTTACCACCATCTATTACATACCCATCCACATCTTATCCACAGATGACCACTCTTACCACCATCTCTTATCTACAGATGACCATCTTACCACATCTCTTATTACAGATGACCATCTTTGCCACCAATCTTATCCACAGATGGCCATCTTTGCCACCATATCTTATCCACAGATGGCCATCCTTAACATATCATATCCACAGATGACCATCTTTACCATATCTTTTCCACAGATGACCATCTTTACCATATCTTATCTTCACTTCAATGACCATCTTCACCATCTCTATCCTCGCTACATATGACCATTTCCACCATACATTATCCTCCCACCAGATAACCATCTTTACCATGTCTATCCTCACTTCAGAACCATCTTTACCATACCTTATCTACAGAAGGACCATCTTTACCACCATCTCTTATCTACAGATGACCATCTTTACCACCATCTCTTATCTACAGATGACATCTTTGCCACTATATCTATCCACAGATGGCCATCTTTACCACCATATCTTATCTACAGAGGACCATCTTTACCATGTATTTTACTCACTTCAGAGCACAATCTTTACCATATCATAATCCAAAGATGTTTATCTTTACCACCATATCTTTCCACAGATGATCATCTTACCATATCTTAACTTCACTTCAATGGACCATCTTCACAATCTCTTATTACATATGACCATCTTTCCATATTCTTATCCTCGCTACAGATGACCATCATTTACCATCATATCTTATCTACAGAATGACCATCTTTACCACCATATGTTATCCACAGATGACCATCTTTACCATGTCTTTTACTCACG